>NC_064844.1:48005556-48305556 GCF_024166365.1 Elephas maximus indicus
TAAACCTAAAAAAAAAAAAAACTTAACCCGAAATACACCCCTATGCTAAACCTAACCGAAACACTAACACCTAACCCTAACTCTAACCCTAATCCTTAGCCTAAACTTAACCTTAACCCTAAACCTAACCCTAACCACCACCCTAACTCTAAACCTAACCCTAACCCTAAACCGAACACTCACCCTTTAACAAAATTTCACCCTACCCATAACCCTAAACCTACCCTAACTTCATTCATAGCCTAATCCTAACCCAAACTAAAACTAACCCTAAACCTAACTCGAACCCTAAACCGAAACTTAACCCTAACCACTGACCCTAACTCTAACCCTAACCCTAAGCGGAACCCTGACCCTTAACCAAAATTTCACCCTAACCATAACCCTAAACCTACCCTAAATTCATTCAAACCCTAACCCTAAGCAAAACTAACACTAACACTAAACCTAACCCTAACCCCAAACCTAAACCTAACCCTAACCCTAACCCTGAACCTAACCTGAACCCTAACCCCTAACCCTAACCCTCGTGCTTAACATAAAGTTCACCCAAACCCTAACGCTAAAACTAAACATAACACTAAATCTCCCCCTAACCCTGACCCTAACCCTAATCCTAACCAGAAACCTAACCCTAAACTTAACCCTAACCATGACCCTAACTCTAACTCTAATCCTAACCCTAAAACTTACCCTACACACTCAGCTTAAATGGAAACCTAGCACTCACCCTCACCCTAACATCTAAACCTAATCCAACCCTTAACCTAACCCTATCTCTAACCTTAACCTAGCCCTAAACCTAACCATGACTTAACCCAAAAACCAACCCTAACCCTCACTCTAAAACTAACCTTAACCCTACACTTAC
Organism: Elephas maximus indicus; assembly: GCF_024166365.1. NCBI lineage: Eukaryota > Metazoa > Chordata > Mammalia > Proboscidea > Elephantidae > Elephas > Elephas maximus. The sequence goes on from NC_064844.1 coordinate 48,006,428, forward strand.
TCCTAACACTAACCCTAACCCTAACCCCTAACGCTAAACCTAAGCACAACCCTCACCCGTAAACTTCACCCTAGCCCTAGCCCTGGCCCTAACCCTAAACCTGACCCTAACATTAACCCAAACACCTAACCCTATCGCTGCTAAGCCTAACCCTAAACCTAACCCTAACCTTAACCCAAACGCCTAATCCTAACCCGAACCCTCATCCTTAACCTAAACTTCACCTTAAACCTAAGTCTAACCCTAACCCTAAAACTAAACCTAACCCTGAACTCTCCCCTAACTCTAGCCCTAACCCTAAACCTAACCCTAACCCTAACTCTAACCCTAACCATAACACCCTAAAACATCAGCTTAATGTAAACCTGACACTAACCCTCACACGAACCCCTAACACTTTCCCTAACTCTAAGCCTATCCCTTACCCTAACCCTAACTCTAACCTTGACCCTAAATAGAACACTAACTCTAACCCTCACCTTGGACCTAAACCTAAATCTTGCCCTACACCTAACCCTAACCGCAATCCTAACCCTAACGCTGACTCTAACCCTAATCGTAACACTTACCCTAAACCCTCAGCTTAACCATAAAACTAACGGTAACCCTCACCCTAAACCCTAACCGAATCCCACAACCCTAACCCTAAGGCTATCCGAAACCCTAACCCTAATGCTATCCGAAACCCTAACCCTAACACTAACCTGAAACCCCTGACCCTAACGATAAACCTAACCCTAACCCAAACCCTAACCCCAACACCAAAGCCTAACAAAAACCTTAACCCTAACTGTAACACTAACCGAAACCTAATCATAAACCTAACCCCAACCCTAAACCAACCCTAACCATGACCGGAACCACGAAGCCTAACCGGAACCCTCACACAAACCCAAACCCGAACCCTAAACGACACCTCTAACCCTTAACACCTTACCATATCCATAATCCTAACCCTACCCAACCCTAACCCTAAACCTAACCTTCACCCCAACCACAACGCCTAACACAACCCTAACCCTAACCCTAACCATAACACGAAACACTAACCTAAAATCTAACCCTAACACTAAAACTCAACACAACCCCTAAACTTAACCCTAACCCTAAACATAACCTTAACACTAACCTGAAAACAAACCCAAACCTTAGCCATAACCCTAACCCTCACCCTATGTTAAACTTCACCCTATCCCTAACCTAAAGTTAACCCTAACTTTAACCCTAACCCTACCCCTAAACCTAACCCTCACCTTCACCTTGGCCCACCTGTAACCCTAAACCTAACCCTTACAATAACTCTGACCCTAATCCTCGCCCTAAACCTAATTCTAATCCTAACCCTCACCTAAGCTTAACCCTATCTTTAAGCCTACCATAAACTTAAACCTAACCCTAACTCTAACCCTATCCGCAGCCCTAACCCTAGCCCTAACCCTAACCGTAACACTTACCCCAAACCCTCACCTTAAGGGTAAATGTAACTCTGACTCTTACCCTAAACCTAAAAAAAAAAAAAACTTAACCCGAAATACACCCCTATGCTAAACCTAACCGAAACACTAACACCTAACCCTAACTCTAACCCTAATCCTTAGCCTAAACTTAACCTTAACCCTAAACCTAACCCTAACCACCACCCTAACTCTAAACCTAACCCTAACCCTAAACCGAACACTCACCCTTTAACAAAATTTCACCCTACCCATAACCCTAAACCTACCCTAACTTCATTCATAGCCTAATCCTAACCCAAACTAAAACTAACCCTAAACCTAACTCGAACCCTAAACCGAAACTTAACCCTAACCACTGACCCTAACTCTAACCCTAACCCTAAGCGGAACCCTGACCCTTAACCAAAATTTCACCCTAACCATAACCCTAAACCTACCCTAAATTCATTCAAACCCTAACCCTAAGCAAAACTAACACTAACACTAAACCTAACCCTAACCCCAAACCTAAACCTAACCCTAACCCTAACCCTGAACCTAACCTGAACCCTAACCCCTAACCCTAACCCTCGTGCTTAACATAAAGTTCACCCAAACCCTAACGCTAAAACTAAACATAACACTAAATCTCCCCCTAACCCTGACCCTAACCCTAATCCTAACCAGAAACCTAACCCTAAACTTAACCCTAACCATGACCCTAACTCTAACTCTAATCCTAACCCTAAAACTTACCCTACACACTCAGCTTAAATGGAAACCTAGCACTCACCCTCACCCTAACATCTAAACCTAATCCAACCCTTAACCTAACCCTATCTCTAACCTTAACCTAGCCCTAAACCTAACCATGACTTAACCCAAAAACCAACCCTAACCCTCACTCTAAAACTAACCTTAACCCTACACTTACTCCTAACACTAACCCTAACCCTAACCCCTAACGCTAAACCTAAGCACAACCCTCACCCGTAAACTTCACCCTAGCCCTAGCCCTGGCCCTAACCCTAAACCTGACCCTAACATTAACCCAAACACCTAACCCTATCGCTGCTAAGCCTAACCCTAAACCTAACCCTAACCTTAACCCAAACGCCTAATCCTAACCCGAACCCTCATCCTTAACCTAAACTTCACCTTAAACCTAAGTCTAACCCTAACCCTAAAACTAAACCTAACCCTGAACTCTCCCCTAACTCTAGCCCTAACCCTAAACCTAACCCTAACCCTAACTCTAACCCTAACCATAACACCCTAAAACATCAGCTTAATGTAAACCTGACACTAACCCTCACACGAACCCCTAACACTTTCCCTAACTCTAAGCCTATCCCTTACCCTAACCCTAACTCTAACCTTGACCCTAAATAGAACACTAACTCTAACCCTCACCTTGGACCTAAACCTAAATCTTGCCCTACACCTAACCCTAACCGCAATCCTAACCCTAACGCTGACTCTAACCCTAATCGTAACACTTACCCTAAACCCTCAGCTTAACCATAAAACTAACGGTAACCCTCACCCTAAACCCTAACCGAATCCCACAACCCTAACCCTAAGGCTATCCGAAACCCTAACCCTAATGCTATCCGAAACCCTAACCCTAACACTAACCTGAAACCCCTGACCCTAACGATAAACCTAACCCTAACCCAAACCCTAACCCCAACACCAAAGCCTAACAAAAACCTTAACCCTAACTGTAACACTAACCGAAACCTAATCATAAACCTAACCCCAACCCTAAACCAACCCTAACCATGACCGGAACCACGAAGCCTAACCGGAACCCTCACACAAACCCAAACCCGAACCCTAAACGACACCTCTAACCCCTAACACCTTACCATATCCATAATCCTAACCCTACCCAACCCTAACCCTAAACCTAACCCTCACCCCAACCACAACGCCTAACACAACCCTAACCCTAACCCTAACCATAACACTAAACACTAACCTAAAATCTAACCCTAACACTAAAACTCAACACAACCCCTAACTTAACCCTAACCCTAAACATAACCTTAACACTAACCTGAAAACAAACCCAAACCTTAGCCATAACCCTGACCCTCACCCTATGTTAAACTTCACCCTATCCCTAACCTAAAGTTAACCCTAACTTTAACCCTAACCCTACCCCTAAACCTAACCCTCACCTTCACCTTGGCCCACCTGTAACCCTAAACCTAACCCTTACAATAACTCTGACCCTAATCCTCGCCCTAAACCTAATTCTAATCCTAACCCTCACCTAAGCTTAACCCTATCTTTAAGCCTACCATAAACTTAAACCTAACCCTAACTCTAACCCTATCCGCAGCCCTAACCCTAGCCCTAACCCTAACCGTAACACTTACCCCAAACCCTCACCTTAACGGTAAATGTAACTCTGACTCTTACCCTAAACCTAAAAAAAAAAAAAACTTAACCCGAAATACACCCCTATGCTAAACCTAACCGAAACACTAACACCTAACCCTAACTCTAACCCTAATCCTTAGCCTAAACTTAACCTTAACCCTAAACCTAACCCTAACCACAACCCTAACTCTAAACCTAACCCTAACCCTAAACCGAACCCTCACCCTTTAACAAAATTTCACCCTACCCATAACCCTAAACCTACCCTAACTTCATTCATAGCCTAATCCTAACCCAAACTAAAACTAACCCTAAACCTAACTCGAACCCTAAACCGAAACTTAACCCTAACCACTGACCCTAACTCTAACCCTAACCCTAAGCGGAACCCTGACCCTTAACCAAAATTTCACCCTAACCATAACCCTAAACCTACCCTAAATTCATTCAAACCCTAACCCTAAGCAAAACTAACACTAACACTAAACCTAACCCTAACCCCAAACCTAAACCTAACCCTAACCCTAACCCTGAACCTAACCTGAACCCTAACCCCTAACCCTAACCCTCGTGCTTAACATAAAGTTCACCCAAACCCTAACGCTAAAACTAAACATAACACTAAATCTCCCCCTAACCCTGACCCTAACCCTAATCCTAACCAGAAACCTAACCCTAAACTTAACCCTAACCATGACCCTAACTCTAACTCTAATCCTAACCCTAAAACTTACCCTACACACTCAGCTTAAATGGAAACCTAGCACTCACCCTCACCTTAACATCTAAACCTAACCCAACCCTTAACCTAACCCTATCTCTAACCTTAACCTAGCCCTAAACCTAACCATGACTTAACCCAAAAACCAACCCTAACCCTCACTCTAAAACTAACCTTAACCCTACACTTACTCCTAACACTAACCCTAACCCTAACCCCTAACGCTAAACCTAAGCACAACCCTCACCCGTAAACTTCACCCTAGCCCTAGCCCTGGCCCTAACCCTAAACCTGACCCTAACATTAACCCAAACACCTAACCCTATCGCTGCTAAGCCTAACCCGAAACCTAACCCTAACCTTAACCCAAGCGCCTAATCCTAACCCGAACCCTCATCCTTAACCTAAACTTCACCTTAAACTTAAGTTTAACCCTAACCCTAAAACTAAACCTAACCCTGAACTCTCCCCTAACTCTAGCCCTAACCCTAAACCTAACCCTAACCCTAACTCTAACCCTAACCATAACACCCTAAAACATCAGCTTAATGTAAACCTGACACTAACCCTCACACGAACCCCTAACACTTTCCCTAACTCTAAGCCTATCCCTTACCCTAACCCTAACTCTAACCTTGACCCTAAATAGAACACTAACTCTAACCCTCACCTTGGACCTAAACCTAAATCTTGCCCTACACCTAACCCTAACCGCAATCCTAACCCTAACGCTGACTCTAACCCTAATCGTAACACTTACCCTAAACCCTCAGCTTAACCATAAAACTAACGGTAACCCTCACCCTAAACCCTAACCGAATCCCACAACCCTAACCCTAAGGCTATCCGAAACCCTAACCCTAATGCTATCCGAAACCCTAACCCTAACACTAACCTGAAACCCCTGACCCTAACGATACCTAACCCTAACCCAAACCCTAACCCCAACACCAAAGCCTAACAAAAACCTTAACCCTAACTGTAACACTAACCGAAACCTAATCATAAACCTAACCCCAACCCTAAACCAACCCTAACCATGACCGGAACCACGAAGCCTAACCGGAACCCTCACACAAACCCAAACCCGAACCCTAAACGACACCTCTAACCCCTAACACCTTACCATATCCATAATCCTAACCCTACCCAACCCTAACCCTAAACCTAACCCTCACCCCAACCACAACGCCTAACACAACCCTAACCCTAACCCTAACCATAACACTAAACACTAACCTAAAATCTAACCCTAACACTAAAACTCAACACAACCCCTAACTTAACCCTAACCCTAAACATAACCTTAACACTAACCTGAAAACAAACCCAAACCTTAGCCATAACCCTAACCCTCACCCTATGTTAAACTTCACCCTATCCCTAACCTAAAGTTAACCCTAACTTTAACCCTAACCCTACCCCTAAACCTAACCCTCACCTTAACCTTGGCCCACCTGTAACCCTAAACCTAACCCTTACAATAACTCTGACCCTAATCCTCGCCCTAAACCTAATTCTAATCCTAACCCTCACCTAAGCTTAACCCTATCTTTAAGCCTACCATAAACTTAAACCTAACCCTAACTCTAACCCTATCCGCAGCCCTAACCCTAGCCCTAACCCTAACCGTAACACTTACCCCAAACCCTCACCTTAACGGTAAATGTAACTCTGACTCTTACCCTAAACCTAAAAAAAAAAAAAACTTAACCCGAAATACACCCCTATGCTAAACCTAACCGAAACACTAACACCTAACCCTAACTCTAACCCTAATCCTTAGCCTAAACTTAACCTTAACCCTAAACCTAACCCTAACCACAACCCTAACTCTAAACCTAACCCTAACCCTAAACAGAACCCTCACCCTTTAACAAAATTTCACCCTACCCATAACCCTAAACCTACCCTAACTTCATTCATAGCCTAATCCTAACCCAAACTAAAACTAACCCTAAACCTAACTCGAACCCTAAACCGAAACTTAACCCTAACCACTGACCCTAACTCTAACCCTAACCCTAAGCGGAACCCTGACCCTTAACCAAAATTTCACCCTAACCATAACCCTAAACCTACCCTAAATTCATTCAAACCCTAACCCTAAGCAAAACTAACACTAACACTAAACCTAACCCTAACCCCAAACCTAAACCTAACCCTAACCCTAACCCTGAACCTAACCTGAACCCTAACCCCTAACCCTAACCCTCGTGCTTAACATAAAGTTCACCCAAACCCTAACGCTAAAACTAAACATAACACTAAATCTCCCCCTAACCCTGACCCTAACCCTAATCCTAACCAGAAACCTAACCCTAAACTTAACCCTAACCATGACCCTAACTCTAACTCTAATCCTAACCCTAAAACTTACCCTACACACTCAGCTTAAATGGAAACCTAGCACTCACCCTCACCTTAACATCTAAACCTAACCCAACCCTTAACCTAACCCTATCTCTAACCTTAACCTAGCCCTAAACCTAACCATGACTTAACCCAAAAACCAACCCTAACCCTCACTCTAAAACTAACCTTAACCCTACACTTACTCCTAACACTAACCCTAACCCTAACCCCTAACGCTAAACCTAAGCACAACCCTCACCCGTAAACTTCACCCTAGCCCTAGCCCTGGCCCTAACCCTAAACCTGACCCTAACATTAACCCAAACACCTAACCCTATCGCTGCTAAGCCTAACCCGAAACCTAACCCTAACCTTAACCCAAACGCCTAATCCTAACCCGAACCCTCATCCTTAACCTAAACTTCACCTTAAACTTAAGTTTAACCCTAACCCTAAAACTAAACCTAACCCTGAACTCTCCCCTAACTCTAGCCCTAACCCTAAACCTAACCCTAACCCTAACTCTAACCCTAACCATAACACCCTAAAACATCAGCTTAATGTAAACCTGACACTAACCCTCACACGAACCCCTAACACTTTCCCTAACTCTAAGCCTATCCCTTACCCTAACCCTAACTCTAACCTTGACCCTAAATAGAACACTAACTCTAACCCTCACCTTGGACCTAAACCTAAATCTTGCCCTACACCTAACCCTAACCGCAATCCTAACCCTAACGCTGACTCTAACCCTAATCGTAACACTTACCCTAAACCCTCAGCTTAACCATAAAACTAACGGTAACCCTCACCCTAAACCCTAACCGAATCCCACAACCCTAACCCTAAGGCTATCCGAAACCCTAACCCTAATGCTATCCGAAACCCTAACCCTAACACTAACCTGAAACCCCTGACCCTAACGATAAACCTAACCCTAACCCAAACCCTAACCCCAACACCAAAGCCTAACAAAAACCTTAACCCTAACTGTAACACTAACCGAAACCTAATCATAAACCTAACCCCAACCCTAAACCAACCCTAACCATGACCGGAACCACGAAGCCTAACCGGAACCCTCACACAAACCCAAACCCGAACCCTAAACGACACCTCTAACCCCTAACACCTTACCATATCCATAATCCTAACCCTACCCAACCCTAACCCTAAACCTAACCCTCACCCCAACCACAACGCCTAACACAACCCTAACCCTAACCCTAACCATAACACTAAACACTAACCTAAAATCTAACCCTAACACTAAAACTCAACACAACCCCTAAACTTAACCCTAACCCTAAACATAACCTTAACACTAACCTGAAAACAAACCCAAACCTTAGCCATAACCCTAACCCTCACCCTATGTTAAACTTCACCCTATCCCTAACCTAAAGTTAACCCTAACTTTAACCCTAACCCTACCCCTAAACCTAACCCTCACCTTAACCTTGGCCCACCTGTAACCCTAAACCTAACCCTTACAATAACTCTGACCCTAATCCTCGCCCTAAACCTAATTCTAATCCTAACCCTCACCTAAGCTTAACCCTATCTTTAAGCCTACCATAAACTTAAACCTAACCCTAACTCTAACCCTATCCGCAGCCCTAACCCTAGCCCTAACCCTAACCGTAACACTTACCCCAAACCCTCACCTTAACGGTAAATGTAACTCTGACTCTTACCCTAAACCTAAAAAAAAAAAAACTTAACCCGAAATACACCCCTATGCTAAACCTAACCGAAACACTAACACCTAACCCTAACTCTAACCCTAATCCTTAGCCTAAACTTAACCTTAACCCTAAACCTAACCCTAACCACAACCCTAACTCTAAACCTAACCCTAACCCTAAACCGAACCCTCACCCTTTAACAAAATTTCACCCAACCCATAACCCTAAACCTACCCTAACTTCATTCATAGCCTAATCCTAACCCAAACTAAAACTAACCCTAAACCTAACTCGAACCCTAAACCGAAACTTAACCCTAACCACTGACCCTAACTCTAACCCTAACCCTAAGCGGAACCCTGACCCTTAACCAAAATTTCACCCTAACCATAACCCTAAACCTACCCTAAATTCATTCAAACCCTAACCCTAAGCAAAACTAACACTAACACTAAACCTAACCCTAACCCCAAACCTAAACCTAACCCTAACCCTAACCCTGAACCTAACCTGAACCCTAACCCCTAACCCTAACCCTCGTGCTTAACATAAAGTTCACCCAAACCCTAACGCTAAAACTAAACATAACACTAAATCTCCCCCTAACCCTGACCCTAACCCTAATCCTAACCAGAAACCTAACCCTAAACTTAACCCTAACCATGACCCTAACTCTAACTCTAATCCTAACCCTAAAACTTACCCTACACACTCAGCTTAAATGGAAACCTAGCACTCACCCTCACCCTAACATCTAAACCTAATCCAACCCTTAACCTAACCCTATCTCTAACCTTAACCTAGCCCTAAACCTAACCATGACTTAACCCAAAAACCAACCCTAACCCTCACTCTAAAACTAACCTTAACCCTACACTTACTCCTAACACTAACCCTAACCCTAACCCCTAACGCTAAACCTAAGCACAACCCTCACCCGTAAACTTCACCCTAGCCCTAGCCCTGGCCCTAACCCTAAACCTGACCCTAACATTAACCCAAACACCTAACCCTATCGCTGCTAAGCCTAACCCTAAACCTAACCCTAACCTTAACCCAAACGCCTAATCCTAACCCGAACCCTCATCCTTAACCTAAACTTCACCTTAAACCTAAGTCTAACCCTAACCCTAAAACTAAACCTAACCCTGAACTCTCCCCTAACTCTAGCCCTAACCCTAAACCTAACCCTAACCCTAACTCTAACCCTAACCATAACACCCTAAAACATCAGCTTAATGTAAACCTGACACTAACCCTCACACGAACCCCTAACACTTTCCCTAACTCTAAGCCTATCCCTTACTCTAACCCTAACTCTAACCTTGACCCTAAATAGAACACTAACTCTAACCCTCACCTTGGACCTAAACCTAAATCTTACCCTACACCTAACCCTAACCGCAATCCTAACCCTAACGCTGACTCTAACCCTAATCATAACACTTACCCTAAACCCTCAGCTTAACCATAAAACTAACGGTAACCCTCACCCTAAACCCTAACCGAATCCCACAACCCTAACCCTAAGGCTATCCGAAACCCTAAACCTAATGCTATCCGAAACCCTAACCCTAACACTAACCTGAAACCCCTGACCCTAACGATAAACCTAACCCTAACCCAAACCCTAACCCCAACACCAAAGCCTAACAAAAACCTTAACCCTAACTGTAACACTAACCGAAACCTAATCATAAACCTAACCCCAACCCTAAACCAACCCTAACCATGACCGGAACCACGAAGCCTAACCGGAACCCTCACACAAACCCAAACCCGAACCCTAAACGACACCTCTAACCCCTAACACCTTACCATATCCATAATCCTAACCCTACCCAACCCTAACCCTAAACCTAACCCTCACCCCAACCACAACGCCTAACACAACCCTAACCCTAACCCTAACCATAACACTAAACACTAACCTAAAATCTAACCCTAACACTAAAACTCAACACAACCCCTAAACTTAACCCTAACCCTAAACATAACCTTAACACTAACCTGAAAACAAACCCAAACCTTAGCCATAACCCTAACCCTCACCCTATGTTAAACTTCACCCTATCCCTAACCTAAAGTTAACCCTAACTTTAACCCTAACCCTACCCCTAAACCTAACCCTCACCTTAACCTTGGCCCACCTGTAACCCTAAACCTAACCCTTACAATAACTCTGACCCTAATCCTCGCCCTAAACCTAATTCTAATCCTAACCCTCACCTAAGCTTAACCCTATCTTTAAGCCTACCATAAACTTAAACCTAACCCTAACTCTAACCCTATCCGCAGCCCTAACCCTAGCCCTAACCCTAACCGTAACACTTACCCCAAACCCTCACCTTAACGGTAAATGTAACTCTGACTCTTACCCTAAACCTAAAAAAAAAAAAACTTAACCCGAAATACACCCCTATGCTAAACCTAACCGAAACACTAACACCTAACCCTAACTCTAACCCTAATCCTTAGCCTAAACTTAACCTTAACCCTAAACCTAACCCTAACCACCACCCTAACTCTAAACCTAACCCTAACCCTAAACCGAACCCTCACCCTTTAACAAAATTTCACCCTACCCATAACCCTAAACCTACCCTAACTTCATTCATAGCCTAATCCTAACCCAAACTAAAACTAACCCTAAACCTAACTCGAACCCTAAACCGAAACTTAACCCTAACCACTGACCCTAACTCTAACCCTAACCCTAAGCGGAACCCTGACCCTTAACCAAAATTTCACCCTAACCATAACCCTAAACCTACCCTAAATTCATTCAAACCCTAACCCTAAGCAAAACTAACACTAACACTAAACCTAACCCTAACCCCAAACCTAAACCTAACCCTAACCCTAACCCTGAACCTAACCTGAACCCTAACCCCTAACCCTAACCCTCGTGCTTAACATAAAGTTCACCCAAACCCTAACGCTAAAACTAAACATAACACTAAATCTCCCCCTAACCCTGACCCTAACCCTAATCCTAACCAGAAACCTAACCCTAAACCTAACCCTAACCATGACCCTAACTCTAACTCTAATCCTAACCCTAAAACTTACCCTACACACTCAGCTTAAATGGAAACCTAGCACTCACCCTCACCCTAACATCTAAACCTAATCCAACCCTTAACCTAACCCTATCTCTAACCTTAACCTAGCCCTAAACCTAACCATGACTTAACCCAAAAACCAACCCTAACCCTCACTGTAAAACTAACCTTAACCCTACACTTACTCCTAACACTAACCCTAACCCTAACCCCTAACGCTAAACCTAAGCACAACCCTCACCCGTAAACTTCACCCTAGCCCTAGCCCTGGCCCTAACCCTAAACCTGACCCTAACATTAACCCAAACACCTAACCCTATCGCTGCTAAGCCTAACCCTAAACCTAACCCTAACCTTAACCCAAACGCCTAATCCTAACCCGAACCCTCATCCTTAACCTAAACTTCACCTTAAACCTAAGTCTAACCCTAACCCTAAAACTAAACCTAACCCTGAACTCTCCCCTAACTCTAGCCCTAACCCTAAACCTAACCCTAACCCTAACTCTAACCCTAACCATAACACCCTAAAACATCAGCTTAATGTAAACCTGACACTAACCCTCACACGAACCCCTAACACTTTCCCTAACTCTAAGCCTATCCCTTACTCTAACCCTAACTCTAACCTTGACCCTAAATAGAACACTAACTCTAACCCTCACCTTGGTCCTAAACCTAAATCTTACCCTACACCTAACCCTAACCGCAATCCTAACCCTAACGCTGACTCTAACCCTAATCATAACACTTACCCTAAACCCTCAGCTTAACCATAAAACTAACGGTAACCCTCACCCTAAACCCTAACCGAATCCCACAACCCTAACCCTAAGGCTATCCGAAACCCTAAACCTAATGCTATCCGAAACCCTAACCCTAACACTAACCTGAAACCCCTGACCCTAACGATAAACCTAACCCTAACCCAAACCCTAACCCCAACACCAAAGCCTAACAAAAACCTTAACCCTAACTGTAACACTAACCGAAACCTAATCATAAACCTAACCCCAACCCTAAACCAACCCTAACCATGACCGGAACCACGAAGCCTAACCGGAACCCTCACACAAACCCAAACCCGAACCCTAAACGACACCTCTAACCCCTAACACCTTACCATATCCATAATCCTAACCCTACCCAACCCTAACCCTAAACCTAACCCTCACCCCAACCACAACGCCTAACACAACCCTAACCCTAACCCTAACCATAACACTAAACACTAACCTAAAATCTAACCCTAACACTAAAACTCAACACAACCCCTAAACTTAACCCTAACCCTAAACATAACCTTAACACTAACCTGAAAACAAACCCAAACCTTAGCCATAACCCTAACCCTCACCCTATGTTAAACTTCACCCTATCCCTAACCTAAAGTTAACCCTAACTTTAACCCTAACCCTACCCCTAAACCTAACCCTCACCTTAACCTTGGCCCACCTGTAACCCTAAACCTAACCCTTACAATAACTCTGACCCTAATCCTCGCCCTAAACCTAATTCTAATCCTAACCCTCACCTAAGCTTAACCCTATCTTTAAGCCTACCATAAACTTAAACCTAACCCTAACTCTAACCCTATCCGCAGCCCTAACCCTAGCCCTAACCCTAACCGTAACACTTACCCCAAACCCTCACCTTAACGGTAAATGTAACTCTGACTCTTACCCTAAACCTAAAAAAAAAAAAACTTAACCCGAAATACACCCCTATGCTAAACCTAACCGAAACACTAACACCTAACCCTAACTCTAACCCTAATCCTTAGCCTAAACTTAACCTTAACCCTAAACCTAACCCTAACCACCACCCTAACTCTAAACCTAACCCTAACCCTAAACCGAACCCTCACCCTTTAACAAAATTTCACCCTACCCATAACCCTAAACCTACCCTAACTTCATTCATAGCCTAATCCTAACCCAAACTAAAACTAACCCTAAACCTAACTCGAACCCTAAACCGAAACTTAACCCTAACCACTGACCCTAACTCTAACCCTAACCCTAAGCGGAACCCTGACCCTTAACCAAAATTTCACCCTAACCATAACCCTAAACCTACCCTAAATTCATTCAAACCCTAACCCTAAGCAAAACTAACACTAACACTAAACCTAACCCTAACCCCAAACCTAAACCTAACCCTAACCCTAACCCTGAACCTAACCTGAACCCTAACCCCTAACCCTAACCCTCGTGCTTAACATAAAGTTCACCCAAACCCTAACGCTAAAACTAAACATAACACTAAATCTCCCCCTAACCCTGACCCTAACCCTAATCCTAACCAGAAACCTAACCCTAAACTTAACCCTAACCATGACCCTAACTCTAACTCTAATCCTAACCCTAAAACTTACCCTACACACTCAGCTTAAATGGAAACCTAGCACTCACCCTCACCCTAACATCTAAACCTAATCCAACCCTTAACCTAACCCTATCTCTAACCTTAACCTAGCCCTAAACCTAACCATGACTTAACCCAAAAACCAACCCTAACCCTCACTCTAAAACTAACCTTAACCCTACAATTACTCCTAACACTAACCCTAACCCTAACCCCTAACGCTAAACCTAAGCACAACCCTCACCCGTAAACTTCACCCTAGCCCTAGCCCTGGCCCTAACCCTAAACCTGACCCTAACATTAACCCAAACACCTAACCCTATCGCTGCTAAGCCTAACCCTAAACCTAACCCTAACCTTAACCCAAACGCCTAATCCTAACCCGAACCCTCATCCTTAACCTAAACTTCACCTTAAACCTAAGTCTAACCCTAACCCTAAAACTAAACCTAACCCTGAACTCTCCCCTAACTCTAGCCCTAACCCTAAACCTAACCCTAACCCTAACTCTAACCCTAACCATAACACCCTAAAACATCAGCTTAATGTAAACCTGACACTAAACCGCACACGAACCCCTAACACTTTCCCTAACTCTAAGCCTATCCCTTACCCTAACCCTAACTCTAACCTTGACCCTAAATAGAACACTAACTCTAACCCTCACCTTGGACCTAAACCTAAATCTTGCCCTACACCTAACCCTAACCCCAATCCTAACCCTAACGCTGACTCTAACCCTAATCATAACACTTACCCTAAACCCTCAGCTTAACCATAAAACTAACGGTAACCCTCACCCTAAACCCTAACCGAATCCCACAACCCTAACCCTAAGGCTATCCGAAACCCTAAACCTAATGCTATCCGAAACCCTAACCCTAACACTAACCTGAAACCCCTGACCCTAACGATAAACCTAACCCTAACCCAAACCCTAACCCCAACACCAAAGCCTAACAAAAACCTTAACCCTAACTGTAACACTAACCGAAACCTAATCATAAACCTAACCCCAACCCTAAACCAACCCTAACCATGACCGGAACCACGAAGCCTAACCGGAACCCTCACACAAACCCAAACCCGAACCCTAAACGACACCTCTAACCCCTAACACCTTACCATATCCATAATCCTAACCCTACCCAACCCTAACCCTAAACCTAACCCTCACCCCAACCACAACGCCTAACACAACCCTAACCCTAACCCTAACCATAACACGAAACACTAACCTAAAATCTAACCCTAACACTAAAACTCAACACAACCCCTAAACTTAACCCTAACCCTAAACATAACCTTAACACTAACCTGAAAACAAACCCAAACCTTAGCCATAACCCTAACCCTCACCCTATGTTAAACTTCACCCTATCCCTAACCTAAAGTTAACCCTAACTTTAACCCTAACCCTACCCCTAAACCTAACCCTCACCTTAACCTTGGCCCACCTGTAACCCTAAACCTAACCCTTACAATAACTCTGACCCTAATCCTCGCCCTAAACCTAATTCTAATCCTAACCCTCACCTAAGCTTAACCCTATCTTTAAGCCTACCATAAACTTAAACCTAACCCTAACTCTAACCCTATCCGCAGCCCTAACCCTAGCCCTAACCCTAACCGTAACACTTACCCCAAACCCTCACCTTAACGGTAAATGTAACTCTGACTCTTACCCTAAACCTAAAAAAAAAAAAACTTAACCCGAAATACACCCCTATGCTAAACCTAACCGAAACACTAACACCTAACCCTAACTCTAACCCTAATCCTTAGCCTAAACTTAACCTTAACCCTAAACCTAACCCTAACCACCACCCTAACTCTAAACCTAACCCTAACCCTAAACCGAACCCTCACCCTTTAACAAAATTTCACCCTACCCATAACCCTAAACCTACCCTAACTTCATTCATAGCCTAATCCTAACCCAAACTAAAACTAACCCTAAACCTAACTCGAACCCTAAACCGAAACTTAACCCTAACCACTGACCCTAACTCTAACCTTAACCCTAAGCGGAACCCTGACCCTTAACCAAAATTTCACCCTAACCATAACCCTAAACCTACCCTAAATTCATTCAAACCCTAACCCTAAGCAAAACTAACACTAACACTAAACCTAACCCTAACCCCAAACCTAAACCTAACCCTAACCCTAACCCTGAACCTAACCTGAACCCTAACCCCTAACCCTAACCCTCGTGCTTAACATAAAGTTCACCCAAACCCTAACGCTAAAACTAAACATAACACTAAATCTCCCCCTAACCCTGACCCTAACCCTAATCCTAACCAGAAACCTAACCCTAAACCTAACCCTAACCATGACCCTAACTCTAACTCTAATCCTAACCCTAAAACTTACCCTACACACTCAGCTTAAATGGAAACCTAGCACTCACCCTCACCCTAACATCTAAACCTAATCCAACCCTTAACCTAACCCTATCTCTAACCTTAACCTAGCCCTAAACCTAACCATGACTTAACCCAAAAACCAACCCTAACCCTCACTGTAAAACTAACCTTAACCCTACACTTACTCCTAACACTAACCCTAACCCTAACCCCTAACGCTAAACCTAAGCACAACCCTCACCCGTAAACTTCACCCTAGCCCTAGCCCTGGCCCTAACCCTAAACCTGACCCTAACATTAACCCAAACACCTAACCCTATCGCTGCTAAGCCTAACCCTAAACCTAACCCTAACCTTAACCCAAACGCCTAATCCTAACCCGAACCCTCATCCTTAACCTAAACTTCACCTTAAACCTAAGTCTAACCCTAACCCTAAAACTAAACCTAACCCTGAACTCTCCCCTAACTCTAGCCCTAACCCTAAACCTAACCCTAACCCTAACTCTAACCCTAACCATAACACCCTAAAACATCAGCTTAATGTAAACCTGACACTAACCCTCACACGAACCCCTAACACTTTCCCTAACTCTAAGCCTATCCCTTACTCTAACCCTAACTCTAACCTTGACCCTAAATAGAACACTAACTCTAACCCTCACCTTGGTCCTAAACCTAAATCTTACCCTACACCTAACCCTAACCGCAATCCTAACCCTAACGCTGACTCTAACCCTAATCATAACACTTACCCTAAACCCTCAGCTTAACCATAAAACTAACGGTAACCCTCACCCTAAACCCTAACCGAATCCCACAACCCTAACCCTAAGGCTATCCGAAACCCTA
This sequence comes from Elephas maximus indicus, assembly GCF_024166365.1. Classification (NCBI taxonomy): domain Eukaryota; kingdom Metazoa; phylum Chordata; class Mammalia; order Proboscidea; family Elephantidae; genus Elephas; species Elephas maximus. Next base: position 48,023,676 of record NC_064844.1, read on the forward strand.
AACCTAATGCTATCCGAAACCCTAACCCTAACACTAACCTGAAACCCCTGACCCTAACGATAAACCTAACCCTAACCCAAACCCTAACCCCAACACCAAAGCCTAACAAAAACCTTAACCCTAACTGTAACACTAACCGAAACCTAATCATAAACCTAACCCCAACCCTAAACCAACCCTAACCATGACCGGAACCACGAAGCCTAACCGGAACCCTCACACAAACCCAAACCCGAACCCTAAACGACACCTCTAACCCCTAACACCTTACCATATCCATAATCCTAACCCTACCCAACCCTAACCCTAAACCTAACCCTCACCCCAACCACAACGCCTAACACAACCCTAACCCTAACCCTAACCATAACACTAAACACTAACCTAAAATCTAACCCTAACACTAAAACTCAACACAACCCCTAAACTTAACCCTAACCCTAAACATAACCTTAACACTAACCTGAAAACAAACCCAAACCTTAGCCATAACCCTAACCCTCACCCTATGTTAAACTTCACCCTATCCCTAACCTAAAGTTAACCCTAACTTTAACCCTAACCCTACCCCTAAACCTAACCCTCACCTTAACCTTGGCCCACCTGTAACCCTAAACCTAACCCTTACAATAACTCTGACCCTAATCCTCGCCCTAAACCTAATTCTAATCCTAACCCTCACCTAAGCTTAACCCTATCTTTAAGCCTACCATAAACTTAAACCTAACCCTAACTCTAACCCTATCCGCAGCCCTAACCCTAGCCCTAACCCTAACCGTAACACTTACCCCAAACCCTCACCTTAACGGTAAATGTAACTCTGACTCTTACCCTAAACCTAAAAAAAAAAAAACTTAACCCGAAATACACCCCTATGCTAAACCTAACCGAAACACTAACACCTAACCCTAACTCTAACCCTAATCCTTAGCCTAAACTTAACCTTAACCCTAAACCTAACCCTAACCACCACCCTAACTCTAAACCTAACCCTAACCCTAAACCGAACCCTCACCCTTTAACAAAATTTCACCCTACCCATAACCCTAAACCTACCCTAACTTCATTCATAGCCTAATCCTAACCCAAACTAAAACTAACCCTAAACCTAACTCGAACCCTAAACCGAAACTTAACCCTAACCACTGACCCTAACTCTAACCCTAACCCTAAGCGGAACCCTGACCCTTAACCAAAATTTCACCCTAACCATAACCCTAAACCTACCCTAAATTCATTCAAACCCTAACCCTAAGCAAAACTAACACTAACACTAAACCTAACCCTAACCCCAAACCTAAACCTAACCCTAACCCTAACCCTGAACCTAACCTGAACCCTAACCCCTAACCCTAACCCTCGTGCTTAACATAAAGTTCACCCAAACCCTAACGCTAAAACTAAACATAACACTAAATCTCCCCCTAACCCTGACCCTAACCCTAATCCTAACCAGAAACCTAACCCTAAACTTAACCCTAACCATGACCCTAACTCTAACTCTAATCCTAACCCTAAAACTTACCCTACACACTCAGCTTAAATGGAAACCTAGCACTCACCCTCACCCTAACATCTAAACCTAATCCAACCCTTAACCTAACCCTATCTCTAACCTTAACCTAGCCCTAAACCTAACCATGACTTAACCCAAAAACCAACCCTAACCCTCACTCTAAAACTAACCTTAACCCTACAATTACTCCTAACACTAACCCTAACCCTAACCCCTAACGCTAAACCTAAGCACAACCCTCACCCGTAAACTTCACCCTAGCCCTAGCCCTGGCCCTAACCCTAAACCTGACCCTAACATTAACCCAAACACCTAACCCTATCGCTGCTAAGCCTAACCCTAAACCTAACCCTAACCTTAACCCAAACGCCTAATCCTAACCCGAACCCTCATCCTTAACCTAAACTTCACCTTAAACCTAAGTCTAACCCTAACCCTAAAACTAAACCTAACCCTGAACTCTCCCCTAACTCTAGCCCTAACCCTAAACCTAACCCTAACCCTAACTCTAACCCTAACCATAACACCCTAAAACATCAGCTTAATGTAAACCTGACACTAAACCGCACACGAACCCCTAACACTTTCCCTAACTCTAAGCCTATCCCTTACCCTAACCCTAACTCTAACCTTGACCCTAAATAGAACACTAACTCTAACCCTCACCTTGGACCTAAACCTAAATCTTGCCCTACACCTAACCCTAACCGCAATCCTAACCCTAACGCTGACTCTAACCCTAATCATAACACTTACCCTAAACCCTCAGCTTAACCATAAAACTAACGGTAACCCTCACCCTAAACCCTAACCGAATCCCACAACCCTAACCCTAAGGCTATCCGAAACCCTAAACCTAATGCTATCCGAAACCCTAACCCTAACACTAACCTGAAACCCCTGACCCTAACGATAAACCTAACCCTAACCCAAACCCTAACCCCAACACCAAAGCCTAACAAAAACCTTAACCCTAACTGTAACACTAACCGAAACCTAATCATAAACCTAACCCCAACCCTAAACCAACCCTAACCATGACCGGAACCACGAAGCCTAACCGGAACCCTCACACAAACCCAAACCCGAACCCTAAACGACACCTCTAACCCCTAACACCTTACCATATCCATAATCCTAACCCTACCCAACCCTAACCCTAAACCTAACCCTCACCCCAACCACAACGCCTAACACAACCCTAACCCTAACCCTAACCATAACACGAAACACTAACCTAAAATCTAACCCTAACACTAAAACTCAACACAACCCCTAAACTTAACCCTAACCCTAAACATAACCTTAACACTAACCTGAAAACAAACCCAAACCTTAGCCATAACCCTAACCCTCACCCTATGTTAAACTTCACCCTATCCCTAACCTAAAGTTAACCCTAACTTTAACCCTAACCCTACCCCTAAACCTAACCCTCACCTTAACCTTGGCCCACCTGTAACCCTAAACCTAACCCTTACAATAACTCTGACCCTAATCCTCGCCCTAAACCTAATTCTAATCCTAACCCTCACCTAAGCTTAACCCTATCTTTAAGCCTACCATAAACTTAAACCTAACCCTAACTCTAACCCTATCCGCAGCCCTAACCCTAGCCCTAACCCTAACCGTAACACTTACCCCAAACCCTCACCTTAACGGTAAATGTAACTCTGACTCTTACCCTAAACCTAAAAAAAAAAAAACTTAACCCGAAATACACCCCTATGCTAAACCTAACCGAAACACTAACACCTAACCCTAACTCTAACCCTAATCCTTAGCCTAAACTTAACCTTAACCCTAAACCTAACCCTAACCACCACCCTAACTCTAAACCTAACCCTAACCCTAAACCGAACCCTCACCCTTTAACAAAATTTCACCCTACCCATAACCCTAAACCTACCCTAACTTCATTCATAGCCTAATCCTAACCCAAACTAAAACTAACCCTAAACCTAACTCGAACCCTAAACCGAAACTTAACCCTAACCACTGACCCTAACTCTAACCTTAACCCTAAGCGGAACCCTGACCCTTAACCAAAATTTCACCCTAACCATAACCCTAAACCTACCCTAAATTCATTCAAACCCTAACCCTAAGCAAAACTAACACTAACACTAAACCTAACCCTAACCCCAAACCTAAACCTAACCCTAACCCTAACCCTGAACCTAACCTGAACCCTAACCCCTAACCCTAACCCTCGTGCTTAACATAAAGTTCACCCAAACCCTAACGCTAAAACTAAACATAACACTAAATCTCCCCCTAACCCTGACCCTAACCCTAATCCTAACCAGAAACCTAACCCTAAACCTAACCCTAACCATGACCCTAACTCTAACTCTAATCCTAACCCTAAAACTTACCCTACACACTCAGCTTAAATGGAAACCTAGCACTCACCCTCACCCTAACATCTAAACCTAATCCAACCCTTAACCTAACCCTATCTCTAACCTTAACCTAGCCCTAAACCTAACCATGACTTAACCCAAAAACCAACCCTAACCCTCACTGTAAAACTAACCTTAACCCTACACTTACTCCTAACACTAACCCTAACCCTAACCCCTAACGCTAAACCTAAGCACAACCCTCACCCGTAAACTTCACCCTAGCCCTAGCCCTGGCCCTAACCCTAAACCTGACCCTAACATTAACCCAAACACCTAACCCTATCGCTGCTAAGCCTAACCCTAAACCTAACCCTAACCTTAACCCAAACGCCTAATCCTAACCCGAACCCTCATCCTTAACCTAAACTTCACCTTAAACCTAAGTCTAACCCTAACCCTAAAACTAAACCTAACCCTGAACTCTCCCCTAACTCTAGCCCTAACCCTAAACCTAACCCTAACCCTAACTCTAACCCTAACCATAACACCCTAAAACATCAGCTTAATGTAAACCTGACACTAACCCTCACACGAACCCCTAACACTTTCCCTAACTCTAAGCCTATCCCTTACTCTAACCCTAACTCTAACCTTGACCCTAAATAGAACACTAACTCTAACCCTCACCTTGGTCCTAAACCTAAATCTTACCCTACACCTAACCCTAACCGCAATCCTAACCCTAACGCTGACTCTAACCCTAATCATAACACTTACCCTAAACCCTCAGCTTAACCATAAAACTAACGGTAACCCTCACCCTAAACCCTAACCGAATCCCACAACCCTAACCCTAAGGCTATCCGAAACCCTAAACCTAATGCTATCCGAAACCCTAACCCTAACACTAACCTGAAACCCCTGACCCTAACGATAAACCTAACCCTAACCCAAACCCTAACCCCAACACCAAAGCCTAACAAAAACCTTAACCCTAACTGTAACACTAACCGAAACCTAATCATAAACCTAACCCCAACCCTAAACCAACCCTAACCATGACCGGAACCACGAAGCCTAACCGGAACCCTCACACAAACCCAAACCCGAACCCTAAACGACACCTCTAACCCCTAACACCTTACCATATCCATAATCCTAACCCTACCCAACCCTAACCCTAAACCTAACCCTCACCCCAACCACAACGCCTAACACAACCCTAACCCTAACCCTAACCATAACACTAAACACTAACCTAAAATCTAACCCTAACACTAAAACTCAACACAACCCCTAAACTTAACCCTAACCCTAAACATAACCTTAACACTAACCTGAAAACAAACCCAAACCTTAGCCATAACCCTAACCCTCACCCTATGTTAAACTTCACCCTATCCCTAACCTAAAGTTAACCCTAACTTTAACCCTAACCCTACCCCTAAACCTAACCCTCACCTTAACCTTGGCCCACCTGTAACCCTAAACCTAACCCTTACAATAACTCTGACCCTAATCCTCGCCCTAAACCTAATTCTAATCCTAACCCTCACCTAAGCTTAACCCTATCTTTAAGCCTACCATAAACTTAAACCTAACCCTAACTCTAACCCTATCCGCAGCCCTAACCCTAGCCCTAACCCTAACCGTAACACTTACCCCAAACCCTCACCTTAACGGTAAATGTAACTCTGACTCTTACCCTAAACCTAAAAAAAAAAAAACTTAACCCGAAATACACCCCTATGCTAAACCTAACCGAAACACTAACACCTAACCCTAACTCTAACCCTAATCCTTAGCCTAAACTTAACCTTAACCCTAAACCTAACCCTAACCACCACCCTAACTCTAAACCTAACCCTAACCCTAAACCGAACCCTCACCCTTTAACAAAATTTCACCCTACCCATAACCCTAAACCTACCCTAACTTCATTCATAGCCTAATCCTAACCCAAACTAAAACTAACCCTAAACCTAACTCGAACCCTAAACCGAAACTTAACCCTAACCACTGACCCTAACTCTAACCCTAACCCTAAGCGGAACCCTGACCCTTAACCAAAATTTCACCCTAACCATAACCCTAAACCTACCCTAAATTCATTCAAACCCTAACCCTAAGCAAAACTAACACTAACACTAAACCTAACCCTAACCCCAAACCTAAACCTAACCCTAACCCTAACCCTGAACCTAACCTGAACCCTAACCCCTAACCCTAACCCTCGTGCTTAACATAAAGTTCACCCAAACCCTAACGCTAAAACTAAACATAACACTAAATCTCCCCCTAACCCTGACCCTAACCCTAATCCTAACCAGAAACCTAACCCTAAACTTAACCCTAACCATGACCCTAACTCTAACTCTAATCCTAACCCTAAAACTTACCCTACACACTCAGCTTAAATGGAAACCTAGCACTCACCCTCACCCTAACATCTAAACCTAATCCAACCCTTAACCTAACCCTATCTCTAACCTTAACCTAGCCCTAAACCTAACCATGACTTAACCCAAAAACCAACCCTAACCCTCACTCTAAAACTAACCTTAACCCTACAATTACTCCTAACACTAACCCTAACCCTAACCCCTAACGCTAAACCTAAGCACAACCCTCACCCGTAAACTTCACCCTAGCCCTAGCCCTGGCCCTAACCCTAAACCTGACCCTAACATTAACCCAAACACCTAACCCTATCGCTGCTAAGCCTAACCCTAAACCTAACCCTAACCTTAACCCAAACGCCTAATCCTAACCCGAACCCTCATCCTTAACCTAAACTTCACCTTAAACCTAAGTCTAACCCTAACCCTAAAACTAAACCTAACCCTGAACTCTCCCCTAACTCTAGCCCTAACCCTAAACCTAACCCTAACCCTAACTCTAACCCTAACCATAACACCCTAAAACATCAGCTTAATGTAAACCTGACACTAAACCGCACACGAACCCCTAACACTTTCCCTAACTCTAAGCCTATCCCTTACCCTAACCCTAACTCTAACCTTGACCCTAAATAGAACACTAACTCTAACCCTCACCTTGGACCTAAACCTAAATCTTGCCCTACACCTAACCCTAACCGCAATCCTAACCCTAACGCTGACTCTAACCCTAATCGTAACACTTACCCTAAACCCTCAGCTTAACCATAAAACTAACGGTAACCCTCACCCTAAACCCTAACCGAATCCCACAACCCTAACCCTAAGGCTATCCGAAACCCTAACCCTAATGCTATCCGAAACCCTAACCCTAACACTAACCTGAAACCCCTGACCCTAACGATAAACCTAACCCTAACCCAAACCCTAACCCCAACACCAAAGCCTAACAAAAACCTTAACCCTAACTGTAACACTAACCGAAACCTAATCATAAACCTAACCCCAACCCTAAACCAACCCTAACCATGACCGGAACCACGAAGCCTAACCGGAACCCTCACACAAACCCAAACCCGAACCCTAAACGACACCTCTAACCCCTAACACCTTACCATATCCATAATCCTAACCCTACCCAACCCTAACCCTAAACCTAACCCTCACCCCAACCACAACGCCTAACACAACCCTAACCCTAACCCTAACCATAACACTAAACACTAACCTAAAATCTAACCCTAACACTAAAACTCAACACAACCCCTAACTTAACCCTAACCCTAAACATAACCTTAACACTAACCTGAAAACAAACCCAAACCTTAGCCATAACCCTAACCCTCACCCTATGTTAAACTTCACCCTATCCCTAACCTAAAGTTAACCCTAACTTTAACCCTAACCCTACCCCTAAACCTAACCCTCACCTTAACCTTGGCCCACCTGTAACCCTAAACCTAACCCTTACAATAACTCTGACCCTAATCCTCGCCCTAAACCTAATTCTAATCCTAACCCTCACCTAAGCTTAACCCTATCTTTAAGCCTACCATAAACTTAAACCTAACCCTAACTCTAACCCTATCCGCAGCCCTAACCCTAGCCCTAACCCTAACCGTAACACTTACCCCAAACCCTCACCTTAACGGTAAATGTAACTCTGACTCTTACCCTAAACCTAAAAAAAAAAAAAAACTTAACCCGAAATACACCCCTATGCTAAACCTAACCGAAACACTAACACCTAACCCTAACTCTAACCCTAATCCTTAGCCTAAACTTAACCTTAACCCTAAACCTAACCCTAACCACAACCCTAACTCTAAACCTAACCCTAACCCTAAACCGAACCCTCACCCTTTAACAAAATTTCACCCTACCCATAACCCTAAACCTACCCTAACTTCATTCATAGCCTAATCCTAACCCAAACTAAAACTAACCCTAAACCTAACTCGAACCCTAAACCGAAACTTAACCCTAACCACTGACCCTAACTCTAACCCTAACCCTAAGCGGAACCCTGACCCTTAACCAAAATTTCACCCTAACCATAACCCTAAACCTACCCTAAATTCATTCAAACCCTAACCCTAAGCAAAACTAACACTAACACTAAACCTAACCCTAACCCCAAACCTAAACCTAACCCTAACCCTAACCCTGAACCTAACCTGAACCCTAACCCCTAACCCTAACCCTCGTGCTTAACATAAAGTTCACCCAAACCCTAACGCTAAAACTAAACATAACACTAAATCTCCCCCTAACCCTGACCCTAACCCTAATCCTAACCAGAAACCTAACCCTAAACTTAACCCTAACCATGACCCTAACTCTAACTCTAATCCTAACCCTAAAACTTACCCTACACACTCAGCTTAAATGGAAACCTAGCACTCACCCTCACCTTAACATCTAAACCTAACCCAACCCTTAACCTAACCCTATCTCTAACCTTAACCTAGCCCTAAACCTAACCATGACTTAACCCAAAAACCAACCCTAACCCTCACTCTAAAACTAACCTTAACCCTACACTTACTCCTAACACTAACCCTAACCCTAACCCCTAACGCTAAACCTAAGCACAACCCTCACCCGTAAACTTCACCCTAGCCCTAGCCCTGGCCCTAACCCTAAACCTGACCCTAACATTAACCCAAACACCTAACCCTATCGCTGCTAAGCCTAACCCGAAACCTAACCCTAACCTTAACCCAAACGCCTAATCCTAACCCGAACCCTCATCCTTAACCTAAACTTCACCTTAAACCTAAGTCTAACCCTAACCCTAAAACTAAACCTAACCCTGAACTCTCCCCTAACTCTAGCCCTAACCCTAAACCTAACCCTAACCCTAACTCTAACCCTAACCATAACACCCTAAAACATCAGCTTAATGTAAACCTGACACTAACCCTCACACGAACCCCTAACACTTTCCCTAACTCTAAGCCTATCCCTTACCCTAACCCTAACTCTAACCTTGACCCTAAATAGAACACTAACTCTAACCCTCACCTTGGACCTAAACCTAAATCTTGCCCTACACCTAACCCTAACCGCAATCCTAACCCTAACGCTGACTCTAACCCTAATCGTAACACTTACCCTAAACCCTCAGCTTAACCATAAAACTAACGGTAACCCTCACCCTAAACCCTAACCGAATCCCACAACCCTAACCCTAAGGCTATCCGAAACCCTAACCCTAATGCTATCCGAAACCCTAACCCTAACACTAACCTGAAACCCCTGACCCTAACGATAAACCTAACCCTAACCCAAACCCTAACCCCAACACCAAAGCCTAACAAAAACCTTAACCCTAACTGTAACACTAACCGAAACCTAATCATAAACCTAACCCCAACCCTAAACCAACCCTAACCATGACCGGAACCACGAAGCCTAACCGGAACCCTCACACAAACCCAAACCCGAACCCTAAACGACACCTCTAACCCCTAACACCTTACCATATCCATAATCCTAACCCTACCCAACCCTAACCCTAAACCTAACCCTCACCCCAACCACAACGCCTAACACAACCCTAACCCTAACCCTAACCATAACACTAAACACTAACCTAAAATCTAACCCTAACACTAAAACTCAACACAACCCCTAACTTAACCCTAACCCTAAACATAACCTTAACACTAACCTGAAAACAAACCCAAACCTTAGCCATAACCCTAACCCTCACCCTATGTTAAACTTCACCCTATCCCTAACCTAAAGTTAACCCTAACTTTAACCCTAACCCTACCCCTAAACCTAACCCTCACCTTAACCTTGGCCCACCTGTAACCCTAAACCTAACCCTTACAATAACTCTGACCCTAATCCTCGCCCTAAACCTAATTCTAATCCTAACCCTCACCTAAGCTTAACCCTATCTTTAAGCCTGCCATAAACTTAAACCTAACCCTAACTCTAACCCTATCCGCAGCCCTAACCCTAGCCCTAACCCTAACCGTAACACTTACCCCAAACCCTCACCTTAACGGTAAATGTAACTCTGACTCTTACCCTAAACCTAAAAAAAAAAAAAAACTTAACCCGAAATACACCCCTATGCTAAACCTAACCGAAACACTAACACCTAACCCTAACTCTAACCCTAATCCTTAGCCTAAACTTAACCTTAACCCTAAACCTAACCCTAACCACAACCCTAACTCTAAACCTAACCCTAACCCTAAACCGAACCCTCACCCTTTAACAAAATTTCACCCAACCCATAACCCTAAACCTACCCTAACTTCATTCATAGCCTAATCCTAACCCAAACTAAAACTAACCCTAAACCTAACTCGAACCCTAAACCGAAACTTAACCCTAACCACTGACCCTAACTCTAACCCTAACCCTAAGCGGAACCCTGACCCTTAACCAAAATTTCACCCTAACCATAACCCTAAACCTACCCTAAATTCATTCAAACCCTAACCCTAAGCAAAACTAACACTAACACTAAACCTAACCCTAACCCCAAACCTAAACCTAACCCTAACCCTAACCCTGAACCTAACCTGAACCCTAACCCCTAACCCTAACCCTCGTGCTTAACATAAAGTTCACCCAAACCCTAACGCTAAAACTAAACATAACACTAAATCTCCCCCTAACCCTGACCCTAACCCTAATCCTAACCAGAAACCTAACCCTAAACTTAACCCTAACCATGACCCTAACTCTAACTCTAATCCTAACCCTAAAACTTACCCTACACACTCAGCTTAAATGGAAACCTAGCACTCACCCTCACCTTAACATCTAAACCTAACCCAACCCTTAACCTAACCCTATCTCTAACCTTAACCTAGCCCTAAACCTAACCATGACTTAACCCAAAAACCAACCCTAACCCTCACTCTAAAACTAACCTTAACCCTACACTTACTCCTAACACTAACCCTAACCCTAACCCCTAACGCTAAACCTAAGCACAACCCTCACCCGTAAACTTCACCCTAGCCCTAGCCCTGGCCCTAACCCTAAACCTGACCCTAACATTAACCCAAACACCTAACCCTATCGCTGCTAAGCCTAACCCGAAACCTAACCCTAACCTTAACCCAAACGCCTAATCCTAACCCGAACCCTCATCCTTAACCTAAACTTCACCTTAAACCTAAGTCTAACCCTAACCCTAAAACTAAACCTAACCCTGAACTCTCCCCTAACTCTAGCCCTAACCCTAAACCTAACCCTAACCCTAACTCTAACCCTAACCATAACACCCTAAAACATCAGCTTAATGTAAACCTGACACTAACCCTCACACGAACCCCTAACACTTTCCCTAACTCTAAGCCTATCCCTTACCCTAACCCTAACTCTAACCTTGACCCTAAATAGAACACTAACTCTAACCCTCACCTTGGACCTAAACCTAAATCTTGCCCTACACCTAACCCTAACCGCAATCCTAACCCTAACGCTGACTCTAACCCTAATCGTAACACTTACCCTAAACCCTCAGCTTAACCATAAAACTAACGGTAACCCTCACCCTAAACCCTAACCGAATCCCACAACCCTAACCCTAAGGCTATCCGAAACCCTAACCCTAATGCTATCCGAAACCCTAACCCTAACACTAACCTGAAACCCCTGACCCTAACGATAAACCTAACCCTAACCCAAACCCTAACCCCAACACCAAAGCCTAACAAAAACCTTAACCCTAACTGTAACACTAACCGAAACCTAATCATAAACCTAACCCCAACCCTAAACCAACCCTAACCATGACCGGAACCACGAAGCCTAACCGGAACCCTCACACAAACCCAAACCCGAACCCTAAACGACACCTCTAACCCCTAACACCTTACCATATCCATAATCCTAACCCTACCCAACCCTAACCCTAAACCTAACCCTCACCCCAACCACAACGCCTAACACAACCCTAACCCTAACCCTAACCATAACACTAAACACTAACCTAAAATCTAACCCTAACACTAAAACTCAACACAACCCCTAACTTAACCCTAACCCTAAACATAACCTTAACACTAACCTGAAAACAAACCCAAACCTTAGCCATAACCCTAACCCTCACCCTATGTTAAACTTCACCCTATCCCTAACCTAAAGTTAACCCTAACTTTAACCCTAACCCTACCCCTAAACCTAACCCTCACCTTAACCTTGGCCCACCTGTAACCCTAAACCTAACCCTTACAATAACTCTGACCCTAATCCTCGCCCTAAACCTAATTCTAATCCTAACCCTCACCTAAGCTTAACCCTATCTTTAAGCCTACCATAAACTTAAACCTAACCCTAACTCTAACCCTATCCGCAGCCCTAACCCTAGCCCTAACCCTAACCGTAACACTTACCCCAAACCCTCACCTTAACGGTAAATGTAACTCTGACTCTTACCCTAAACCTAAAAAAAAAAAAAAACTTAACCCGAAATACACCCCTATGCTAAACCTAACCGAAACACTAACACCTAACCCTAACTCTAACCCTAATCCTTAGCCTAAACTTAACCTTAACCCTAAACCTAACCCTAACCACAACCCTAACTCTAAACCTAACCCTAACCCTAAACCGAACCCTCACCCTTTAACAAAATTTCACCCAACCCATAACCCTAAACCTACCCTAACTTCATTCATAGCCTAATCCTAACCCAAACTAAAACTAACCCTAAACCTAACTCGAACCCTAAACCGAAACTTAACCCTAACCACTGACCCTAACTCTAACCCTAACCCTAAGCGGAACCCTGACCCTTAACCAAAATTTCACCCTAACCATAACCCTAAACCTACCCTAAATTCATTCAAACCCTAACCCTAAGCAAAACTAACACTAACACTAAACCTAACCCTAACCCCAAACCTAAACCTAACCCTAACCCTAACCCTGAACCTAACCTGAACCCTAACCCCTAACCCTAACCCTCGTGCTTAACATAAAGTTCACCCAAACCCTAACGCTAAAACTAAACATAACACTAAATCTCCCCCTAACCCTGACCCTAACCCTAATCCTAACCAGAAACCTAACCCTAAACTTAACCCTAACCATGACCCTAACTCTAACTCTAATCCTAACCCTAAAACTTACCCTACACACTCAGCTTAAATGGAAACCTAGCACTCACCCTCACCTTAACATCTAAACCTAACCCAACCCTTAACCTAACCCTATCTCTAACCTTAACCTAGCCCTAAACCTAACCATGACTTAACCCAAAAACCAACCCTAACCCTCACTCTAAAACTAACCTTAACCCTACACTTACTCCTAACACTAACCCTAACCCTAACCCCTAACGCTAAACCTAAGCACAACCCTCACCCGTAAACTTCACCCTAGCCCTAGCCCTGGCCCTAACCCTAAACCTGACCCTAACATTAACCCAAACACCTAACCCTATCGCTGCTAAGCCTAACCCGAAACCTAACCCTAACCTTAACCCAAACGCCTAATCCTAACCCGAACCCTCATCCTTAACCTAAACTTCACCTTAAACCTAAGTCTAACCCTAACCCTAAAACTAAACCTAACCCTGAACTCTCCCCTAACTCTAGCCCTAACCCTAAACCTAACCCTAACCCTAACTCTAACCCTAACCATAACACCCTAAAACATCAGCTTAATGTAAACCTGACACTAACCCTCACACGAACCCCTAACACTTTCCCTAACTCTAAGCCTATCCCTTACCCTAACCCTAACTCTAACCTTGACCCTAAATAGAACACTAACTCTAACCCTCACCTTGGACCTAAACCTAAATCTTGCCCTACACCTAACCCTAACCGCAATCCTAACCCTAACGCTGACTCTAACCCTAATCGTAACACTTACCCTAAACCCTCAGCTTAACCATAAAACTAACGGTAACCCTCACCCTAAACCCTAACCGAATCCCACAACCCTAACCCTAAGGCTATCCGAAACCCTAACCCTAATGCTATCCGAAACCCTAACCCTAACACTAACCTGAAACCCCTGACCCTAACGATAAACCTAACCCTAACCCAAACCCTAACCCCAACACCAAAGCCTAACAAAAACCTTAACCCTAACTGTAACACTAACCGAAACCTAATCATAAACCTAACCCCAACCCTAAACCAACCCTAACCATGACCGGAACCACGAAGCCTAACCGGAACCCTCACACAAACCCAAACCCGAACCCTAAACGACACCTCTAACCCCTAACACCTTACCATATCCATAATCCTAACCCTACCCAACCCTAACCCTAAACCTAACCCTCACCCCAACCACAACGCCTAACACAACCCTAACCCTAACCCTAACCATAACACTAAACACTAACCTAAAATCTAACCCTAACACTAAAACTCAACAACCCCTAACTTAACCCTAACCCTAAACATAACCTTAACACTAACCTGAAAACAAACCCAAACCTTAGCCATAACCCTAACCCTCACCCTATGTTAAACTTCACCCTATCCCTAACCTAAAGTTAACCCTAACTTTAACCCTAACCCTACCCCTAAACCTAACCCTCACCTTAACCTTGGCCCACCTGTAACCCTAAACCTAACCCTTACAATAACTCTGACCCTAATCCTCGCCCTAAACCTAATTCTAATCCTAACCCTCACCTAAGCTTAACCCTATCTTTAAGCCTACCATAAACTTAAACCTAACCCTAACTCTAACCCTATCCGCAGCCCTAACCCTAGCCCTAACCCTAACCGTAACACTTACCCCAAACCCTCACCTTAACGGTAAATGTAACTCTGACTCTTACCCTAAACCTAAAAAAAAAAAAAAACTTAACCCGAAATACACCCCTATGCTAAACCTAACCGAAACACTAACACCTAACCCTAACTCTAACCCTAATCCTTAGCCTAAACTTAACCTTAACCCTAAACCTAACCCTAACCACAACCCTAACTCTAAACCTAACCCTAACCCTAAACCGAACCCTCACCCTTTAACAAAATTTCACCCAACCCATAACCCTAAACCTACCCTAACTTCATTCATAGCCTAATCCTAACCCAAACTAAAACTAACCCTAAACCTAACTCGAACCCTAAACCGAAACTTAACCCTAACCACTGACCCTAACTCTAACCCTAACCCTAAGCGGAACCCTGACCCTTAACCAAAATTTCACCCTAACCATAACCCTAAACCTACCCTAAATTCATTCAAACCCTAACCCTAAGCAAAACTAACACTAACACTAAACCTAACCCTAACCCCAAACCTAAACCTAACCCTAACCCTAACCCTGAACCTAACCTGAACCCTAACCCCTAACCCTAACCCTCGTGCTTAACATAAAGTTCACCCAAACCCTAACGCTAAAACTAAACATAACACTAAATCTCCCCCTAACCCTGACCCTAACCCTAATCCTAACCAGAAACCTAACCCTAAACTTAACCCTAACCATGACCCTAACTCTAACTCTAATCCTAACCCTAAAACTTACCCTACACACTCAGCTTAAATGGAAACCTAGCACTCACCCTCACCTTAACATCTAAACCTAACCCAACCCTTAACCTAACCCTATCTCTAACCTTAACCTAGCCCTAAACCTAACCATGACTTAACCCAAAAACCAACCCTAACCCTCACTCTAAAACTAACCTTAACCCTACACTTACTCCTAACACTAACCCTAACCCTAACCCCTAACGCTAAACCTAAGCACAACCCTCACCCGTAAACTTCACCCTAGCCCTAGCCCTGGCCCTAACCCTAAACCTGACCCTAACATTAACCCAAACACCTAACCCTATCGCTGCTAAGCCTAACCCGAAACCTAACCCTAACCTTAACCCAAACGCCTAATCCTAACCCGAACCCTCATCCTTAACCTAAACTTCACCTTAAACCTAAGTCTAACCCTAACCCTAAAACTAAACCTAACCCTGAACTCTCCCCTAACTCTAGCCCTAACCCTAAACCTAACCCTAACCCTAACTCTAACCCTAACCATAACACCCTAAAACATCAGCTTAATGTAAACCTGACACTAACCCTCACACGAACCCCTAACACTTTCCCTAACTCTAAGCCTATCCCTTACCCTAACCCTAACTCTAACCTTGACCCTAAATAGAACACTAACTCTAACCCTCACCTTGGACCTAAACCTAAATCTTGCCCTACACCTAACCCTAACCGCAATCCTAACCCTAACGCTGACTCTAACCCTAATCGTAACACTTACCCTAAACCCTCAGCTTAACCATAAAACTAACGGTAACCCTCACCCTAAACCCTAACCGAATCCCACAACCCTAACCCTAAGGCTATCCGAAACCCTAACCCTAATGCTATCCGAAACCCTAACCCTAACACTAACCTGAAACCCCTGACCCTAACGATAAACCTAACCCTAACCCAAACCCTAACCCCAACACCAAAGCCTAACAAAAACCTTAACCCTAACTGTAACACTAACCGAAACCTAATCATAAACCTAACCCCAACCCTAAACCAACCCTAACCATGACCGGAACCACGAAGCCTAACCGGAACCCTCACACAAACCCAAACCCGAACCCTAAACGACACCTCTAACCCCTAACACCTTACCATATCCATAATCCTAACCCTACCCAACCCTAACCCTAAACCTAACCCTCACCCCAACCACAACGCCTAACACAACCCTAACCCTAACCCTAACCATAACACTAAACACTAACCTAAAATCTAACCCTAACACTAAAACTCAACAACCCCTAACTTAACCCTAACCCTAAACATAACCTTAACACTAACCTGAAAACAAACCCAAACCTTAGCCATAACCCTAACCCTCACCCTATGTTAAACTTCACCCTATCCCTAACCTAAAGTTAACCCTAACTTTAACCCTAACCCTACCCCTAAACCTAACCCTCACCTTAACCTTGGCCCACCTGTAACCCTAAACCTAACCCTTACAATAACTCTGACCCTAATCCTCGCCCTAAACCTAATTCTAATCCTAACCCTCACCTAAGCTTAACCCTATCTTTAAGCCTACCATAAACTTAAACCTAACCCTAACTCTAACCCTATCCGCAGCCCTAACCCTAGCCCTAACCCTAACCGTAACACTTACCCCAAACCCTCACCTTAACGGTAAATGTAACTCTGACTCTTACCCTAAACCTAAAAAAAAAAAAAAACTTAACCCGAAATACACCCCTATGCTAAACCTAACCGAAACACTAACACCTAACCCTAACTCTAACCCTAATCCTTAGCCTAAACTTAACCTTAACCCTAAACCTAACCCTAACCACAACCCTAACTCTAAACCTAACCCTAACCCTAAACCGAACCCTCACCCTTTAACAAAATTTCACCCAACCCATAACCCTAAACCTACCCTAACTTCATTCATAGCCTAATCCTAACCCAAACTAAAACTAACCCTAAACCTAACTCGAACCCTAAACCGAAACTTAACCCTAACCACTGACCCTAACTCTAACCCTAACCCTAAGCGGAACCCTGACCCTTAACCAAAATTTCACCCTAACCATAACCCTAAACCTACCCTAAATTCATTCAAACCCTAACCCTAAGCAAAACTAACACTAACACTAAACCTAACCCTAACCCCAAACCTAAACCTAACCCTAACCCTAACCCTGAACCTAACCTGAACCCTAACCCCTAACCCTAACCCTCGTGCTTAACATAAAGTTCACCCAAACCCTAACGCTAAAACTAAACATAACACTAAATCTCCCCCTAACCCTGACCCTAACCCTAATCCTAACCAGAAACCTAACCCTAAACTTAACCCTAACCATGACCCTAACTCTAACTCTAATCCTAACCCTAAAACTTACCCTACACACTCAGCTTAAATGGAAACCTAGCACTCACCCTCACCTTAACATCTAAACCTAACCCAACCCTTAACCTAACCCTATCTCTAACCTTAACCTAGCCCTAAACCTAACCATGACTTAACCCAAAAACCAACCCTAACCCTCACTCTAAAACTAACCTTAACCCTACACTTACTCCTAACACTAACCCTAACCCTAACCCCTAACGCTAAACCTAAGCACAACCCTCACCCGTAAACTTCACCCTAGCCCTAGCCCTGGCCCTAACCCTAAACCTGACCCTAACATTAACCCAAACACCTAACCCTATCGCTGCTAAGCCTAACCCGAAACCTAACCCTAACCTTAACCCAAACGCCTAATCCTAACCCGAACCCTCATCCTTAACCTAAACTTCACCTTAAACTTAAGTTTAACCCTAACCCTAAAACTAAACCTAACCCTGAACTCTCCCCTAACTCTAGCCCTAACCCTAAACCTAACCCTAACCCTAACTCTAACCCTAACCATAACACCCTAAAACATCAGCTTAATGTAAGCCTAACACTAACCCTCACACGAACCCCTAACACTTTCCCTAACTCTAAGCCTATCCCTTACCCTAACCCTAACTCTAACCTTGACCCTAAATAGAACACTAACTCTAACCCTCACCTTGGACCTAAACCTAAATCTTACCCTACACCTAACCCTAACCGCAATCCTAATCCTAACGCTGACTCTAACCCTAATCATAACACTTACCCTAAACCCTCAGCTTAACCATAAAACTAACGGTAGCCCTCACCCTAAACCCTAACCGAATCCCACAACCCTAACCCTAAGGCTATCCGAAACCCTAACCCTAATGCTATCCGAAACCCTAACCCTAACACTAACCTGAAACCCCTGACCCTAACGATAAACCTAACCCTAACCCAAACCCTAACCCCAACACCAAAGCCTAACAAAAACCTTAACCCTAACTGTAACACTCACCGAAACCTAATCAGAAGCCTAACCCCAACCCTAAACCAACCCTAACCATGACCGGAACCACGAAGCTTAACCGGAACCCTCACACAAACCCAAACCCGAACCCTAAACTACACCTCTAACCCCTAACACCTGACCATATCCATAATCCTAACCCTACCCAACCCTAACCCTAAACCTAACCCTCACCCCAACCACAACGCCTAACACAACCCTAACCCTAACCCTAACCATAACACGAAACACTAACCTAAAATCTAACCCTAACACTAAAACTCAACACAACCCCTAAACTTAACCCTAACCCTAAACATAACCTTAACACTAACCTGAAAACAAACCCAAACCTTAGCCATAACCCTAACCCTCACCCTATGTTAAACTTCACCCTATCCCTAACCTAAAGTTAACCCTAACTTTAACCCTAACCCTACCCCTAAACCTAACCCTCACCTTAACCTTGGCCCACCTGTAACCCTAAACCTAACCCTTACAATAACTCTGACCCTAATCCTCGCCCTAAACCTAATTCTAATCCTAACCCTCACCTACGCTTAACCCTATCTTTAAGCCTACCATAAACTTAAACCTAACCCTAACTCTAACCCTATCCGCAGCCCTAACCCTAACCCTAACCCTAACCGTAACACTTACTCAAAACCCTCACCTTAACGGTAAATGTAACTCTGACTCTTACCCTAAACCTAAGAAAAAAAAACTTAACCCGAAATACAACCCTATGCTAAACCTAACCGAAACACTAACACCTAACCCTAACTCTAACCCTAATCCTTAGCCTAAACTTAACCTTAACCCTAAACCTAACCCTAACCACAACCCTAACTCTAAACCTAACCCTAACCCTAAACCGAACCCTCACCCTTTAACAAAATTTCACCCTACCCATAACCCTAAACCTACCCTAACTCCAATCATAGCCTAATCCTAACCAAAACTAAAACTAACCCTAAACCTAACTGTAGCCCTAAACCTAAACTTAAACCTAACCACTGACCCTAACTCTAACCCTAACCCTAAGCGGAACCCTGAACCTTAACCAAAATTTCACCCTAACCATAACCCTAAACCTACCCTAAATTCATTCAAACCCTAACCCTAAGCAAAACTAACACTAACACTAAACCTAACCCTAACCCCAAACCTAAACCTAACCCTAACCCTAACCCTGAACCTAACCTGAACCCTAACCCCTAACCCTAACCCTCGCGCTTAACATAAAGTTCACCCAAACCCTAACGCTAAAACTAAACATAACACTAAATCTCCCCCAACCCTGACCCTAACCCTAATCCTAACCATAAACCTAACCCTAACCCTAAACTTAACCCTAACCATGACCCTAACTCTAACTCTAATCCTAACCCTAAAACTTACCCTACACACTCAGCTTAAATGGAAACCTAGCACTCACCCTCACCCTAACATCTAAACCTAACCCAACCCTTAACCTAACCCTATCTCTAACCTTAACCTAGCCCTAAACCTAACCATGACTTAACCCAAAAACCAACCCTAACCCTCACTCTAAAACTAACCTTAACCCTACACTTACTCCTAACATTAACCCTAGCCCTAACCCCTAACGCTAAACCTAAGCACAACCCTCACCCGTAAACTTCACCCTAGCCCTAGCCCTAGCCCTAACCCTAAACCTGACCCTAACATTAACCCAAACACCTAACCCTATGGCTGCTAAGCCTAACCCTAAACCTAACCCTAACCTTAACCCAAACGCCTAATCCTAACCCGAACCCTCATCCTTAACCTAAACTTCACCTTAAACCTAAGTCAAACCCTAACCCTAAAACTAAACCTAACCCTTAACTCTCCCCTAACTCTAGCCCTAACCCTAACCATAACCATAACACCCTAAAACATCAGCTTAATGTAAACCTAACACTAACCCTCACACGAACCCCTAACACTTTCCCTAACTCTAAGCCTATCCCTTACCCTAACCCTAACTCTAACCTTGACCCTAAATAGAACACTAACTCTAACCCTCAACTTGGACCTAAACCTAAATCTTACCCTACACCTAACCCTAACCGTAGACCTAACCCTAACTCTGACTCTAACCCTAATCATAACACTTACCCTAAACCCTCAGCTTTGCTATGAAACTAACGGTAACCCTCACCCTAAACCCTAACCGAATCTCACAACCCTAACCCTAATGCTCTCCGAAACCCTAACCCTAACACTAACCTGAAACCCCTGACCCTAACGATAAACCTAACCCTAACCCAAACCCTAACCCCAATACCAAAGCCTAACAAAAACCTTAACCCTAACTGTAACACTCACCGAAACCTAATCATAAACCTAACCCCAACCCTAAACCAACCCTAACCATGACCGGAACCACGAAGCCTAACCGGAACCCTCACACAAACCCAAACCCGAACCCTAAACTACACCTCTAACCCCTAACACCTTACCATATCCATAATCCTAACCCTACCCAACCCTAACCCTAAACCTAACCCTCACCCCAACCACAACGCCTAACACAACCCTAACCCTTACCCTAACCATAACACTAAACACTTACCTAAAATCTAACCCTAACACTAAAACTCAACACAACCCCTAAACTTAACCCTAACCCTAAACATAACCTTAACACTAACCTGAAAACAAACCCAAACCTTAGCCATAACCCTAACCCTCACCCTATGTTAAACTTCACCCTATCCCTAACCTAAAGTTAACCCTAACTTTAACCCTAACCCTACCCCTAAACCTAACCCTCACCTTAACCTTGGCCCACCTGTAACCCTAAACCTAACCCTTACAATAACTCTGACCCTAATCCTCGCCCTAAACCTAATTCTAATCCTAACCCTCACCTAAGCTTAACCCTATCTTTAAGCCTACCATAAACTTAAACCTAACCCTAACTCTAACCCTATCCGCAGCCCTAACCCTAGCCCTAACCCTAACCGTAACACTTACCCCAAACCCTCACCTTAACGGTAAATGTAACTCTGACTCTTACCCTAAACCTAAAAAAAAAACCTTAACCCGAAATACACCCCTATGCTAAACCTAACCGGAACACTAACACCTAACACTAACTCTAACCCTAATCCTTAGCCTAAACTTAACCTTAACCCTAAACCTAACCCTAACCACAACCCTAACTCTAAACCTAACCCTAACCCTAAACCGAACCCTCACCCTTTAACAAAATTTCACCCTACCCATAACCCTAAACCTACCCTAACTTCAATCATAGCCTAATCCTAACCAAAACTAAAACTAACCCTAAACCTAACTCGAACCCTAAACCTAAACTTAACCCTAACCACTGACCCTAACTCTAACCCTAACCCTAAGCGGAACCCTGACCCTTAACCAAAATTTCACCCTAACCATAACCCTAAACCTACCCTAAATTCATTCAAACCCTAACCCTAAGCAAAACTAACACTAACACTAAACCTAATCCTAACCCCAAACCTAAACCTAACCCTAACCCTGAACGTAACCTGAACCCTAACTCCTAACCCTAACCCTCGCGCTTAACATAAACTTCACCGAAACCCTAACGCTAAAACTAAACATAACGTTAAATCTCCCCCTAACCCTGACCCTAACCCTAATCCTAACCATAAACCTAACCCTAAACTTAACCCTAACCATGACCCTAACTCTAACTCTAATCCTAACCCTAAAACTTACCCTACACACTCAGCTTAAATGGAAACCTAGCACTCACCCTCACCTTAACATCTAAACCTAACCCAACCCTTAACCTAACCCTATCTCTAACCTTAACCTAGCCCTAAACCTAACCATGACTTAACCCAAAAACCAACCCTAACCCTCACTCTAAAACTAACCTTAACCCTACACTTACTCCTAACACTAACCCTAACCCTAACCCCTAACGCTAAACCTAAGCACAACCCTCACCCGTAAACTTCACCCTAGCCCTAGCCCTGGCCCTAACCCTAAACCTGACCCTAACATTAACCCAAACACCTAACCCTATCGCTGCTAAGCCTAACCCGAAACCTAACCCTAACCTTAACCCAAACGCCTAATCCTAACCCGAACCCTCATCCTTAACCTAAACTTCACCTTAAACTACTTTTAACCCTAACCCTAAAACTAAACCTAACCCTGAACTCTCCCCTAACTCTAGCCCTAACCCTAAACCTAACCCTAACCCTAACTCTAACCCTAACCATAACACCCTAAAACATCAGCTTAATGTAAGCCTAACACTAACCCTCACACGAACCCCTAACACTTTCCCTAACTCTAAGCCTATCCCTTACCCTAACCCTAACTCTAACCTTGACCCTAAATAGAACACTAACTCTAACCCTCACCTTGGACCTAAACCTAAATCTTGCCCTACACCTAACCCTAACCGCAATCCTAACCCTAACGCTGACTCTAACCCTAATCGTAACACTTACCCTAAACCCTCAGCTTAACCATAAAACTAACGGTAGCCCTCACCCTAAACCCTAACCGAATCCCACAACCCTAACCCTAAGGCTATCCGAAACCCTAACCCTAATGCTATCCGAAACCCTAACCCTAACACTAACCTGAAACCCCTGACCCTAACGATAAACCTAACCCTAACCCAAACCCTAACCCCAACACCAAAGCCTAACAAAAACCTTAACCCTAACTGTAACACTCACCGAAACCTAATCAGAAGCCTAACCCCAACCCTAAACCAACCCTAACCATGACCGGAACCACGAAGCTTAACCGGAACCCTCACACAAACCCAAACCCGAACCCTAAACTACACCTCTAACCCCTAACACCTGACCATATCCATAATCCTAACCCTACCCAACCCTAACCCTAAACCTAACCCTCACCCCAACCACAACGCCTAACACAACCCTAACCCTAACCCTAACCATAACACGAAACACTAACCTAAAATCTAACCCTAACACTAAAACTCAACACAACCCCTAAACTTAACCCTAACCCTAAACATAACCTTAACACTAACCTGAAAACAAACCCAAACCTTAGCCATAACCCTAACCCTCACCCTATGTTAAACTTCACCCTATCCCTAACCTAAAGTTAACCCTAACTTTAACCCTAACCCTACCCCTAAACCTAACCCTCACCTTAACCTTGGCCCACCTGTAACCCTAAACCTAACCCTTACAATAACTCTGACCCTAATCCTCGCCCTAAACCTAATTCTAATCCTAACCCTCACCTACGCTTAACCCTATCTTTAAGCCTACCATAAACTTAAACCTAACCCTAACTCTAACCCTATCCGCAGCCCTAACCCTAACCCTAACCCTAACCGTAACACTTACTCAAAACCCTCACCTTAACGGTAAATGTAACTCTGACTCTTACCCTAAACCTAAGAAAAAAAAACTTAACCCGAAATACAACCCTATGCTAAACCTAACCGAAACACTAACACCTAACCCTAACTCTAACCCTAATCCTTAGCCTAAACTTAACCTTAACCCTAAACCTAACCCTAACCACAACCCTAACTCTAAACCTAACCCTAACCCTAAACCGAACCCTCACCCTTTAACAAAATTTCACCCTACCCATAACCCTAAACCTACCCTAACTCCAATCATAGCCTAATCCTAACCAAAACTAAAACTAACCCTAAACCTAACTGTAGCCCTAAACCTAAACTTAAACCTAACCACTGACCCTAACTCTAACCCTAACCCTAAGCGGAACCCTGAACCTTAACCAAAATTTCACCCTAACCATAACCCTAAACCTACCCTAAATTCATTCAAACCCTAACCCTAAGCAAAACTAACACTAACACTAAACCTAACCCTAACCCCAAACCTAAACCTAACCCTAACCCTAACCCTGAACCTAACCTGAACCCTAACCCCTAACCCTAACCCTCGCGCTTAACATAAAGTTCACCCAAACCCTAACGCTAAAACTAAACATAACACTAAATCTCCCCCAACCCTGACCCTAACCCTAATCCTAACCATAAACCTAACCCTAACCCTAAACTTAACCCTAACCATGACCCTAACTCTAACTCTAATCCTAACCCTAAAACTTACCCTACACACTCAGCTTAAATGGAAACCTAGCACTCACCCTCACCCTAACATCTAAACCTAACCCAACCCTTAACCTAACCCTATCTCTAACCTTAACCTAGCCCTAAACCTAACCATGACTTAACCCAAAAACCAACCCTAACCCTCACTCTAAAACTAACCTTAACCCTACACTTACTCCTAACATTAACCCTAGCCCTAACCCCTAACGCTAAACCTAAGCACAACCCTCACCCGTAAACTTCACCCTAGCCCTAGCCCTAGCCCTAACCCTAAACCTGACCCTAACATTAACCCAAACACCTAACCCTATGGCTGCTAAGCCTAACCCTAAACCTAACCCTAACCTTAACCCAAACGCCTAATCCTAACCCGAACCCTCATCCTTAACCTAAACTTCACCTTAAACCTAAGTCAAACCCTAACCCTAAAACTAAACCTAACCCTTAACTCTCCCCTAACTCTAGCCCTAACCCTAACCATAACCATAACACCCTAAAACATCAGCTTAATGTAAACCTAACACTAACCCTCACACGAACCCCTAACACTTTCCCTAACTCTAAGCCTATCCCTTACCCTAACCCTAACTCTAACCTTGACCCTAAATAGAACACTAACTCTAACCCTCAACTTGGACCTAAACCTAAATCTTACCCTACACCTAACCCTAACCGTAGACCTAACCCTAACTCTGACTCTAACCCTAATCATAACACTTACCCTAAACCCTCAGCTTTGCTATGAAACTAACGGTAACCCTCACCCTAAACCCTAACCGAATCTCACAACCCTAACCCTAATGCTCTCCGAAACCCTAACCCTAACACTAACCTGAAACCCCTGACCCTAACGATAAACCTAACCCTAACCCAAACCCTAACCCCAATACCAAAGCCTAACAAAAACCTTAACCCTAACTGTAACACTCACCGAAACCTAATCATAAACCTAACCCCAACCCTAAACCAACCCTAACCATGACCGGAACCACGAAGCCTAACCGGAACCCTCACACAAACCCAAACCCGAACCCTAAACTACACCTCTAACCCCTAACACCTTACCATATCCATAATCCTAACCCTACCCAACCCTAACCCTAAACCTAACCCTCACCCCAACCACAACGCCTAACACAACCCTAACCCTAACCCTAACCATAACACTAAACACTTACCTAAAATCTAACCCTAACACTAAAACTCAACACAACCCCTAAACTTAACCCTAACCCTAAACATAACCTTAACACTAACCTGAAAACAAACCCAAACCTTAGCCATAACCCTAACCCTCACCCTATGTTAAACTTCACCCTATCCCTAACCTAAAGTTAACCCTAACTTTAACCCTAACCCTACCCCTAAACCTAACCCTCACCTTAACCTTGGCCCACCTGTAACCCTAAACCTAACCCTTACAATAACTCTGACCCTAATCCTCGCCCTAAACCTAATTCTAATCCTAACCCTCACCTAAGCTTAACCCTATCTTTAAGCCTACCATAAACTTAAACCTAACCCTAACTCTAACCCTATCCGCAGCCCTAACCCTAGCCCTAACCCTAACCGTAACACTTACCCCAAACCCTCACCTTAACGGTAAATGTAACTCTGACTCTTACCCTAAACCTAAAAAAAAAACCTTAACCCGAAATACACCCCTATGCTAAACCTAACCGGAACACTAACACCTAACACTAACTCTAACCCTAATCCTTAGCCTAAACTTAACCTTAACCCTAAACCTAACCCTAACCACAACCCTAACTCTAAACCTAACCCTAACCCTAAACCGAACCCTCACCCTTTAACAAAATTTCACCCTACCCATAACCCTAAACCTACCCTAACTTCAATCATAGCCTAATCCTAACCAAAACTAAAACTAACCCTAAACCTAACTCGAACCCTAAACCTAAACTTAACCCTAACCACTGACCCTAACTCTAACCCTAACCCTAAGCGGAACCCTGACCCTTAACCAAAATTTCACCCTAACCATAACCCTAAACCTACCCTAAATTCATTCAAACCCTAACCCTAAGCAAAACTAACACTAACACTAAACCTAATCCTAACCCCAAACCTAAACCTAACCCTAACCCTGAACGTAACCTGAACCCTAACTCCTAACCCTAACCCTCGCGCTTAACATAAACTTCACCGAAACCCTAACGCTAAAACTAAACATAACGTTAAATCTCCCCCTAACCCTGACCCTAACCCTAATCCTAACCATAAACCTAACCCTAAACTTAACCCTAACCATGACCCTAACTCTAACTCTAATCCTAACCCTAAAACTTACCCTACACACTCAGCTTAAATGGAAACCTAGCACTCACCCTCACCTTAACATCTAAACCTAACCCAACCCTTAACCTAACCCTATCTCTAACCTTAACCTAGCCCTAAACCTAACCATGACTTAACCCAAAAACCAACCCTAACCCTCACTCTAAAACTAACCTTAACCCTACACTTACTCCTAACACTAACCCTAACCCTAACCCCTAACGCTAAACCTAAGCACAACCCTCACCCGTAAACTTCACCCTAGCCCTAGCCCTGGCCCTAACCCTAAACCTGACCCTAACATTAACCCAAACACCTAACCCTATCGCTGCTAAGCCTAACCCGAAACCTAACCCTAACCTTAACCCAAACGCCTAATCCTAACCCGAACCCTCATCCTTAACCTAAACTTCACCTTAAACTTAAGTTTAACCCTAACCCTAAAACTAAACCTAACCCTGAACTCTCCCCTAACTCTAGCCCTAACCCTAAACCTAACCCTAACCCTAACTCTAACCCTAACCATAACACCCTAAAACATCAGCTTAATGTAAGCCTAACACTAACCCTCACACGAACCCCTAACACTTTCCCTAACTCTAAGCCTATCCCTTACCCTAACCCTAACTCTAACCTTGACCCTAAATAGAACACTAACTCTAACCCTCACCTTGGACCTAAACCTAAATCTTACCCTACACCTAACCCTAACCGCAATCCTAATCCTAACGCTGACTCTAACCCTAATCATAACACTTACCCTAAACCCTCAGCTTAACCATAAAACTAACGGTAGCCCTCACCCTAAACCCTAACCGAATCCCACAACCCTAACCCTAAGGCTATCCGAAACCCTAACCCTAATGCTATCCGAAACCCTAACCCTAACACTAACCTGAAACCCCTGACCCTAACGATAAACCTAACCCTAACCCAAACCCTAACCCCAACACCAAAGCCTAACAAAAACCTTAACCCTAACTGTAACACTCACCGAAACCTAATCAGAAGCCTAACCCCAACCCTAAACCAACCCTAACCATGACCGGAACCACGAAGCTTAACCGGAACCCTCACACAAACCCAAACCCGAACCCTAAACTACACCTCTAACCCCTAACACCTGACCATATCCATAATCCTAACCCTACCCAACCCTAACCCTAAACCTAACCCTCACCCCAACCACAACGCCTAACACAACCCTAACCCTAACCCTAACCATAACACGAAACACTAACCTAAAATCTAACCCTAACACTAAAACTCAACACAACCCCTAAACTTAACCCTAACCCTAAACATAACCTTAACACTAACCTGAAAACAAACCCAAACCTTAGCCATAACCCTAACCCTCACCCTATGTTAAACTTCACCCTATCCCTAACCTAAAGTTAACCCTAACTTTAACCCTAACCCTACCCCTAAACCTAACCCTCACCTTAACCTTGGCCCACCTGTAACCCTAAACCTAACCCTTACAATAACTCTGACCCTAATCCTCGCCCTAAACCTAATTCTAATCCTAACCCTCACCTACGCTTAACCCTATCTTTAAGCCTACCATAAACTTAAACCTAACCCTAACTCTAACCCTATCCGCAGCCCTAACCCTAACCCTAACCCTAACCGTAACACTTACTCAAAACCCTCACCTTAACGGTAAATGTAACTCTGACTCTTACCCTAAACCTAAGAAAAAAAAACTTAACCCGAAATACAACCCTATGCTAAACCTAACCGAAACACTAACACCTAACCCTAACTCTAACCCTAATCCTTAGCCTAAACTTAACCTTAACCCTAAACCTAACCCTAACCACAACCCTAACTCTAAACCTAACCCTAACCCTAAACCGAACCCTCACCCTTTAACAAAATTTCACCCTACCCATAACCCTAAACCTACCCTAACTCCAATCATAGCCTAATCCTAACCAAAACTAAAACTAACCCTAAACCTAACTGTAGCCCTAAACCTAAACTTAAACCTAACCACTGACCCTAACTCTAACCCTAACCCTAAGCGGAACCCTGAACCTTAACCAAAATTTCACCCTAACCATAACCCTAAACCTACCCTAAATTCATTCAAACCCTAACCCTAAGCAAAACTAACACTAACACTAAACCTAACCCTAACCCCAAACCTAAACCTAACCCTAACCCTAACCCTGAACCTAACCTGAACCCTAACCCCTAACCCTAACCCTCGCGCTTAACATAAAGTTCACCCAAACCCTAACGCTAAAACTAAACATAACACTAAATCTCCCCCAACCCTGACCCTAACCCTAATCCTAACCATAAACCTAACCCTAACCCTAAACTTAACCCTAACCATGACCCTAACTCTAACTCTAATCCTAACCCTAAAACTTACCCTACACACTCAGCTTAAATGGAAACCTAGCACTCACCCTCACCCTAACATCTAAACCTAACCCAACCCTTAACCTAACCCTATCTCTAACCTTAACCTAGCCCTAAACCTAACCATGACTTAACCCAAAAACCAACCCTAACCCTCACTCTAAAACTAACCTTAACCCTACACTTACTCCTAACATTAACCCTAGCCCTAACCCCTAACGCTAAACCTAAGCACAACCCTCACCCGTAAACTTCACCCTAGCCCTAGCCCTAGCCCTAACCCTAAACCTGACCCTAACATTAACCCAAACACCTAACCCTATGGCTGCTAAGCCTAACCCTAAACCTAACCCTAACCTTAACCCAAACGCCTAATCCTAACCCGAACCCTCATCCTTAACCTAAACTTCACCTTAAACCTAAGTCAAACCCTAACCCTAAAACTAAACCTAACCCTTAACTCTCCCCTAACTCTAGCCCTAACCCTAACCATAACCATAACACCCTAAAACATCAGCTTAATGTAAACCTAACACTAACCCTCACACGAACCCCTAACACTTTCCCTAACTCTAAGCCTATCCCTTACCCTAACCCTAACTCTAACCTTGACCCTAAATAGAACACTAACTCTAACCCTCAACTTGGACCTAAACCTAAATCTTACCCTACACCTAACCCTAACCGTAGACCTAACCCTAACTCTGACTCTAACCCTAATCATAACACTTACCCTAAACCCTCAGCTTTGCTATGAAACTAACGGTAACCCTCACCCTAAACCCTAACCGAATCTCACAACCCTAACCCTAATGCTCTCCGAAACCCTAACCCTAACACTAACCTGAAACCCCTGACCCTAACGATAAACCTAACCCTAACCCAAACCCTAACCCCAATACCAAAGCCTAACAAAAACCTTAACCCTAACTGTAACACTCACCGAAACCTAATCATAAACCTAACCCCAACCCTAAACCAACCCTAACCATGACCGGAACCACGAAGCCTAACCGGAACCCTCACACAAACCCAAACCCGAACCCTAAACTACACCTCTAACCCCTAACACCTTACCATATCCATAATCCTAACCCTACCCAACCCTAACCCTAAACCTAACCCTCACCCCAACCACAACGCCTAACACAACCCTAACCCTAACCCTAACCATAACACTAAACACTTACCTAAAATCTAACCCTAACACTAAAACTCAACACAACCCCTAAACTTAACCCTAACCCTAAACATAACCTTAACACTAACCTGAAAACAAACCCAAACCTTAGCCATAACCCTAACCCTCACCCTATGTTAAACTTCACCCTATCCCTAACCTAAAGTTAACCCTAACTTTAACCCTAACCCTACCCCTAAACCTAACCCTCACCTTAACCTTGGCCCACCTGTAACCCTAAACCTAACCCTTACAATAACTCTGACCCTAATCCTCGCCCTAAACCTAATTCTAATCCTAACCCTCACCTAAGCTTAACCCTATCTTTAAGCCTACCATAAACTTAAACCTAACCCTAACTCTAACCCTATCCGCAGCCCTAACCCTAGCCCTAACCCTAACCGTAACACTTACCCCAAACCCTCACCTTAACGGTAAATGTAACTCTGACTCTTACCCTAAACCTAAAAAAAAAACCTTAACCCGAAATACACCCCTATGCTAAACCTAACCGGAACACTAACACCTAACACTAACTCTAACCCTAATCCTTAGCCTAAACTTAACCTTAACCCTAAACCTAACCCTAACCACAACCCTAACTCTAAACCTAACCCTAACCCTAAACCGAACCCTCACCCTTTAACAAAATTTCACCCTACCCATAACCCTAAACCTACCCTAACTTCAATCATAGCCTAATCCTAACCAAAACTAAAACTAACCCTAAACCTAACTCGAACCCTAAACCTAAACTTAACCCTAACCACTGACCCTAACTCTAACCCTAACCCTAAGCGGAACCCTGACCCTTAACCAAAATTTCACCCTAACCATAACCCTAAACCTACCCTAAATTCATTCAAACCCTAACCCTAAGCAAAACTAACACTAACACTAAACCTAATCCTAACCCCAAACCTAAACCTAACCCTAACCCTGAACGTAACCTGAACCCTAACTCCTAACCCTAACCCTCGCGCTTAACATAAACTTCACCGAAACCCTAACGCTAAAACTAAACATAACGTTAAATCTCCCCCTAACCCTGACCCTAACCCTAATCCTAACCATAAACCTAACCCTAAACTTAACCCTAACCATGACCCTAACTCTAACTCTAATCCTAACCCTAAAACTTACCCTACACACTCAGCTTAAATGGAAACCTAGCACTCACCCTCACCCTAACATCTAAACCTAACCCAACCCTTAACCTAACCCTGTCTCTAACCTTAACCTAGACCTAAACCTAACCATGACTTAACCCAAAAACCATCCCTAACCCTCACTCTAAAACTAACCTTAACCCTACACTTACTCCTAACATTAACCCTAGCCCTAACCCCTAACGCTAAACCTAAGCACAACCCTCACCCGTAAACTTCACCCTAGCCCTAGCCCTAGCCCTAACCCTAAACCTGACCCTAACATTAACCCAAACACCTAACCCTATCGCTGCTAAGCCTAACCCTAAACCTAACCCTAACCTTAACCCAAACGCCTAATCCTAACCCGAACCGTCATCCTTAACCTAAACTTCACCTTAAACCTAAGTCTAACCCTAACACTAAAACTAAACCTAACCCTTAACTCTCCCCTAACTCTAGCCCTAACCCTAAACCTAACCCTAACCCTAACTCTAACCCTAACCATAACACCCTAAAACATCAGCTTAATGTAAGCCTAACACTAACCCTCACACGAACCCCTAACACTTTCCCTAACTCTAAGCCTATCCCTTACCCTAACCCTAACTCTAACCTTGACCCTAAATAGAACACTAACTCTAACCCTCACCTTGGACCTAAACCTAAATCTTACCCTACACCTAACCCTAACCGCAATCCTAATCCTAACGCTGACTCTAACCCTAATCATAACACTTACCCTAAACCCTCAGCTTAACCATAAAACTAACGGTAGCCCTCACCCTAAACCCTAACCGAATCCCACAACCCTAACCCTAAGGCTATCCGAAACCCTAACCCTAATGCTATCCGAAACCCTAACCCTAACACTAACCTGAAACCCCTGACCCTAACGATAAACCTAACCCTAACCCAAACCCTAACCCCAACACCAAAGCCTAACAAAAACCTTAACCCTAACTGTAACACTCACCGAAACCTAATCAGAAGCCTAACCCCAACCCTAAACCAACCCTAACCATGACCGGAACCACGAAGCCTAACCGGAACCCTCACACAAACCCAAACCCGAACCCTAAACTACACCTCTAACCCCTAACACCTTACCATATCCATAATCCTAACCCTACCCAACCCTAACCCTAAACCTAACCCTCACCCCAACCACAACGCCTAACACAACCCTAACCCTAACCCTAACCATAACACGAAACACTAACCTAAAATCTAACCCTAACACTAAAACTCAACACAACCCCTAAACTTAACCCTAACCCTAAACATAACCTTAACACTAACCTGAAAACAAACCCAAACCTTAGCCATAACCCTAACCCTCACCCTATGTTAAACTTCACCCTATCCCTAACCTAAAGTTAACCCTAACTTTAACCCTAACCCTACCCCTAAACCTAACCCTCACCTTAACCTTGGCCCGCCTGTAACCCTAAACCTAACCCTTACAATAACTCTGACCCTAATCCTCGCCCTAAACCTAATTCTAATCCTAACCCTCACCTAAGCTTAACCCTATCTTTAAGCCTACCATAAACTTAAACCTAACCCTAACTCTAACCCTATCCGCAGCCCTAACCCTAACCCTAACCCTAACCGTAACACTTACTCAAAACCCTCACCTTAACGGTAAATGTAACTCTGACTCTTACCCTAAACCTAAAAAAAAAACCTTAACCCGAAATACACCCCTATGCTAAACCTAACCGGAACACTAACACCTAACCCTAACTCTAACCCTAATCCTTAGCCTAAACTTAACCTTAACCCTAAACCTAACCCTAACCACAACCCTAACTCTAAACCTAACCCTAACCCTAAACCGAACCCTCACCCTTTAACAAAATTTCACCCTACCCATAACCCTAAACCTACCCTAACTTCAATCATAGCCTAATCCTAACCAAAACTAAAACTAACCCTAAACCTAACTCGAACCCTAAACCTAAACTTAACCCTAACCACTGACCCTAACTCTAACCCTAACCCTAAGCGGAACCCTGACCCTTAACCAAAATTTCACCCTAACCATAACCCTAAACCTACCCTAAATTCATTCAAACCCTAACCCTAAGCAAAACTAACACTAACACTAAACCTAATCCTAACCCCAAACCTAAACCTAACCCTAACCCTGAACGTAACCTGAACCCTAACTCCTAACCCTAACCCTCGCGCTTAACATAAACTTCACCGAAACCCTAACGCTAAAACTAAACGTAACGTTAAATCTCCCCCTAACCCTGACCCTAACCCTAATCCTAACCATAAACCTAACCCTAAACTTAACCCTAACCATGACCCTAACTCTAACTCTAATCCTAACCCTAAAACTTACCCTACACACTCAGCTTAAATGGAAACCTAGCACTCACCCTCACCCTAACATCTAAACCTAACCCAACCCTTAACCTAACCCTGTCTCTAACCTTAACCTAGACCTAAACCTAACCATGACTTAACCCAAAAACCAACCCTAACCCTCACTCTAAAACTAACCTTAACCCTACACTTACTCCTAACATTAACCCTAGCCCTAACCCCTAACGCTAAACCTAAGCACAACCCTCACCCGTAAACTTCACCCTAGCCCTAGCCCTAGCCCTAACCCTAAACCTGACCCTAACATTAACCCAAACACCTAACCCTATCGCTGCTAAGCCTAACCCTAAACCTAACCCTAACCTTAACCCAAACGCCTAATCCTAACCCGAACCCTCATCCTTAACCTAAACTTCACCTTAAACCTAAGTCTAACCCTAACACTAAAACTAAACCTAACCCTTAACTCTCCCCTAACTCTAGCCCTAACCCTAAACCTAACCCTAACCCTAACTCTAACCCTAACCATAACACCCTAAAACATCAGCTTAATGTAAGCCTAACACTAACCCTCACACGAACCCCTAACACTTTCCCTAACTCTAAGCCTATCCCTTACCCTAACCCTAACTCTAACCTTGACCCTAAATAGAACACTAACTCTAACCCTCACCTTGGACCTAAACCTAAATCTTACCCTACACCTAACCCTAACCGCAATCCTAATCCTAACGCTGACTCTAACCCTAATCATAACACTTACCCTAAACCCTCAGCTTAACCATAAAACTAACGGTAGCCCTCACCCTAAACCCTAACCGAATCCCACAACCCTAACCCTAAGGCTATCCGAAACCCTAACCCTAATGCTATCCGAAACCCTAACCCTAACACTAACCTGAAACCCCTGACCCTAACGATAAACCTAACCCTAACCCAAACCCTAACCCCAACACCAAAGCCTAACAAAAACCTTAACCCTAACTGTAACACTCACCGAAACCTAATCAGAAGCCTAACCCCAACCCTAAACCAACCCTAACCATGACCGGAACCACGAAGCCTAACCGGAACCCTCACACAAACCCAAACCCGAACCCTAAACGACACCTCTAACCCCTAACACCTTACCATATCCATAATCCTAACCCTACCCAACCCTAACCCTAAACCTAACCCTCACCCCAACCACAACGCCTAACACAACCCTAACCCTAACCCTAACCATAACACGAAACACTAACCTAAAATCTAACCCTAACACTAAAACTCAACACAACCCCTAAACTTAACCCTAACCCTAAACATAACCTTAACACTAACCTGAAAACAAACCCAAACCTTAGCCATAACCCTAACCCTCACCCTATGTTAAACTTCACCCTATCCCTAACCTAAAGTTAACCCTAACTTTAACCCTAACCCTACCCCTAAACCTAACCCTCACCTTAACCTTGGCCCACCTGTAACCCTAAACCTAACCCTTACAATAACTCTGACCCTAATCCTCGCCCTAAACCTAATTCTAATCCTAACCCTCACCTAAGCTTAACCCTATCTTTAAGCCTACCATAAACTTAAACCTAACCCTAACTCTAACCCTATCCGCAGCCCTAACCCTAACCCTAACCCTAACCGTAACACTTACTCAAAACCCTCACCTTAACGGTAAATGTAACTCTGACTCTTACCCTAAACCTAAGAAAAAAAAACTTAACCCGAAATACAACCCTATGCTAAACCTAACCGAAACACTAACACCTAACCCTAACTCTAACCCTAATCCTTAGCCTAAACTTAACCTTAACCCTAAACCTAACCCTAACCACAACCCTAACTCTAAACCTAACCCTAACCCTAAACCGAACCCTCACCCTTTAACAAAATTTCACCCTACCCATAACCCTAAACCTACCCTAACTCCAATCATAGCCTAATCCTAACCAAAACTAAAACTAACCCTAAACCTAACTGTAGCCCTAAACCTAAACTTAAACCTAACCACTGACCCTAACTCTAACCCTAACCCTAAGCGGAACCCTGAACCTTAACCAAAATTTCACCCTAACCATAACCCTAAACCTACCCTAAATTCATTCAAACCCTAACCCTAAGCAAAACTAACACTAACACTAAACCTAACCCTAACCCCAAACCTAAACCTAACCCTAACCCTAACCCTGAACCTAACCTGAACCCTAACCCCTAACCCTAACCCTCGCGCTTAACATAAAGTTCACCCAAACCCTAATTCTAAAACTAAACATAACACTAAATCTCCCCCAACCCTGACCCTAACCCTAATCCTAACCATAAACCTAACCCTAACCCTAAACTTAACCCTAACCATGACCCTAACTCTAACTCTAATCCTAACCCTAAAACTTACCCTACACACTCAGCTTAAATGGAAACCTAGCACTCACCCTCACCCTAACATCTAAACCTAACCCAACCCTTAACCTAACCCTATCTCTAACCTTAACCTAGCCCTAAACCTAACCATGACTTAACCCAAAAACCAACCCTAACCCTCACTCTAAAACTAACCTTAACCCTACACTTACTCCTAACATTAACCCTAGCCCTAACCCCTAACGCTAAACCTAAGCACAACCCTCACCCGTAAACTTCACCCTAGCCCTAGCCCTAGCCCTAACCCTAAACCTGACCCTAACATTAACCCAAACACCTAACCCTATGGCTGCTAAGCCTAACCCTAAACCTAACCCTAACCTTAACCCAAACGCCTAATCCTAACCCGAACCCTCATCCTTAACCTAAACTTCACCTTAAACCTAAGTCAAACCCTAACCCTAAAACTAAACCTAACCCTTAACTCTCCCCTAACTCTAGCCCTAACCCTAACCATAACCATAACACCCTAAAACATCAGCTTAATGTAAACCTAACACTAACCCTCACACGAACCCCTAACACTTTCCCTAACTCTAAGCCTATCCCTTACCCTAACCCTAACTCTAACCTTGACCCTAAATAGAACACTAACTCTAACCCTCAACTTGGATCTAAACCTAAATCTTACCCTACACCTAACCCTAACCGTAGACCTAACCCTAACTCTGACTCTAACCCTAATCATAACACTTACCCTAAACCCTCAGCTTTGCTATGAAACTAACGGTAACCCTCACCCTAAACCCAAACCGAATCTCACAACCCTAACCCTAATGCTATCCGAAACCCTAACCCTAACACTAACCTGAAACCCCTGACCCTAACGATAAACCTAACCCTAACCCAAACCCTAACCCCAATACCAAAGCCTAACAAAAACCTTAACCCTAACTGTAACACTAACCGAAACCTAATCATAAACCTAACCCCAACCCTAAACCAACCCTAACCATGACCGGAACCACGAAGCCTAACCGGAACCCTCACACAAACCCAAACCCGAACCCTAAACTACACCTCTAACCCCTAACACCTTACCATATCCATAATCCTAACCCTACCCAACCCTAACCCTAAACCTAACCCTCACCCCAACCACAACGCCTAACACAACCCTAACCCTAACCCTAACCATAACACTAAACACTAACCTAAAATCTAACCCTAACACTAAAACTCAACACAACCCCTAAACTTAACCCTAACCCTAAACATAACCTTAACACTAACCTGAAAACAAACCCAAACCTTAGCCATAACCCTAACCCTCACCCTATGTTAAACTTCACCCTATCCCTAACCTAAAGTTAACCCTAACTTTAACCCTAACCCTACCCCTAAACCTAACCCTCACCTTAACCTTGGCCCACCTGTAACCCTAAACCTAACCCTTACAATAACTCTGACCCTAATCCTCGCCCTAAACCTAATTCTAATCCTAACCCTCACCTAAGCTTAACCCTATCTTTAAGCCTACCATAAACTTAAACCTAACCCTAACTCTAACCCTATCCGCAGCCCTAACCCTAGCCCTAACCCTAACCGTAACACTTACCCCAAACCCTCACCTTAACGGTAAATGTAACTCTGACTCTTACCCTAAACCTAAAAAAAAAACCTTAACCCGAAATACACCCCTATGCTAAACCTAACCGAAACACTAACACCTAACCCTAACTCTAACCCTAATCCTTAGCCTAAACTTAACCTTAACCCTAAACCTAACCCTAACCACAACCCTAACTCTAAACCTAACCCTAACCCTAAACCGAGCCCTCACCCTTTAACAAAATTTCACCCTACCCATAACCCTAAACCTACCCTAACTTCAATCATAGCCTAATCCTAACCAAAACTAAAACTAACCCTAAACCTAACTCGAACCCTAAACCTAAACTTAACCCTAACCACTGACCCTAACTCTAACCCTAACCCTAAGCGGAACCCTGACCCTTAACCAAAATTTCACCCTAACCATAACCCTAAACCTACCCTAAATTCATTCAAACCCTAACCCTAAGCAAAACTAACACTAACACTAAACCTAATCCTAACCCCAAACCTAAACCTAACCCTAACCCTGAACGTAACCTGAACCCTAACTCCTAACCCTAACCCTCGCGCTTAACATAAACTTCACCGAAACCCTAACGCTAAAACTAAACATAACGTTAAATCTCCCCCTAACCCTGACCCTAACCCTAATCCTAACCATAAACCTAACCCTAAACTTAACCCTAACCATGACCCTAACTCTAACTCTAATCCTAACCCTAAAACTTACCCTACACACTCAGCTTAAATGGAAACCTAGCACTCACCCTCACCCTAACATCTAAACCTAACCCAACCCTTAACCTAACCCTGTCTCTAACCTTAACCTAGACCTAAACCTAACCATGACTTAACCCAAAAACCAACCCTAACCCTCACTCTAAAACTAACCTTAACCCTACACTTACTCCTAACATTAACCCTAGCCCTAACCCCTAACGCTAAACCTAAGCACAACCCTCACCCGTAAACTTCACCCTAGCCCTAGCCCTAGCCCTAACCCTAAACCTGACCCTAACATTAACCCAAACACCTAACCCTATCGCTGCTAAGCCTAACCCTAAACCTAACCCTAACCTTAACCCAAACGCCTAATCCTAACCCGAACCCTCATCCTTAACCTAAACTTCACCTTAAACCTAAGTCTAACCCTAACACTAAAACTAAACCTAACCCTTAACTCTCCCCTAACTCTAGCCCTAACCCTAAACCTAACCCTAACCCTAACTCTAACCCTAACCATAACACCCTAAAACATCAGCTTAATGTAAGCCTAACACTAACCCTCACACGAACCCCTAACACTTTCCCTAACTCTAAGCCTATCCCTTACCCTAACCCTAACTCTAACCTTGACCCTAAATAGAACACTAACTCTAACCCTCACCTTGGACCTAAACCTAAATCTTACCCTACACCTAACCCTAACCGCAATCCTAATCCTAACGCTGACTCTAACCCTAATCATAACACTTACCCTAAACCCTCAGCTTAACCATAAAACTAACGGTAGCCCTCACCCTAAACCCTAACCGAATCCCACAACCCTAACCCTAAGGCTATCCGAAACCCTAACCCTAATGCTATCCGAAACCCTAACCCTAACACTAACCTGAAACCCCTGACCCTAACGATAAACCTAACCCTAACCCAAACCCTAACCCCAACACCAAAGCCTAACAAAAACCTTAACCCTTACTGTAACACTCACCGAAACCTAATCAGAAGCCTAACCCCAACCCTAAACCAACCCTAACCATGACCGGAACCACGAAGCCTAACCGGAACCCTCACACAAACCCAAACCCGAACCCTAAACTACACCTCTAACCCCTAACACCTTACCATATCCATAATCCTAACCCTACCCAACCCTAACCCTAAACCTAACCCTCACCCCAACCACAACGCCTAACACAACCCTAACCCTAACCCTAACCATAACACGAAACACTAACCTAAAATCTAACCCTAACACTAAAACTCAACACAACCCCTAAACTTAACCCTAACCCTAAACATAACCTTAACACTAACCTGAAAACAAACCCAAACCTTAGCCATAACCCTAACCCTCACCCTATGTTAAACTTCACCCTATCCCTAACCTAAAGTTAACCCTAACTTTAACCCTAACCCTACCCCTAAACCTAACCCTCACCTTAACCTTGGCCCACCTGTAACCCTAAACCTAACCCTTACAATAACTCTGACCCTAATCCTCGCCCTAAACCTAATTCTAATCCTAACCCTCACCTAAGCTTAACCCTATCTTTAAGCCTACCATAAACTTAAACCTAACCCTAACTCTAACCCTATCCGCAGCCCTAACCCTAACCCTAACCCTAACCGTAACACTTACTCAAAACCCTCACCTTAACGGTAAATGTAACTCTGACTCTTACCCTAAACCTAAGAAAAAAAAACTTAACCCGAAATACAACCCTATGCTAAACCTAACCGAAACACTAACACCTAACCCTAACTCTAACCCTAATCCTTAGCCTAAACTTAACCTTAACCCTAAACCTAACCCTAACCACAACCCTAACTCTAAACCTAACCCTAACCCTAAACCGAACCCTCACCCTTTAACAAAATTTCACCCTACCCATAACCCTAAACCTACCCTAACTCCAATCATAGCCTAATCCTAACCAAAACTAAAACTAACCCTAAACCTAACTGTAGCCCTAAACCTAAACTTAAACCTAACCACTGACCCTAACTCTAACCCTAACCCTAAGCGGAACCCTGAACCTTAACCAAAATTTCACCCTAACCATAACCCTAAACCTACCCTAAATTCATTCAAACCCTAACCCTAAGCAAAACTAACACTAACACTAAACCTAACCCTAACCCCAAACCTAAACCTAACCCTAACCCTAACCCTGAACCTAACCTGAACCCTAACCCCTAACCCTAACCCTCGCGCTTAACATAAAGTTCACCCAAACCCTAATTCTAAAACTAAACATAACACTAAATCTCCCCCAACCCTGACCCTAACCCTAATCCTAACCATAAACCTAACCCTAACCCTAAACTTAACCCTAACCATGACCCTAACTCTAACTCTAATCCTAACCCTAAAACTTACCCTACACACTCAGCTTAAATGGAAACCTAGCACTCACCCTCACCCTAACATCTAAACCTAACCCAACCCTTAACCTAACCCTATCTCTAACCTTAACCTAGCCCTAAACCTAACCATGACTTAACCCAAAAACCAACCCTAACCCTCACTCTAAAACTAACCTTAACCCTACACTTACTCCTAACATTAACCCTAGCCCTAACCCCTAACGCTAAACCTAAGCACAACCCTCACCCGTAAACTTCACCCTAGCCCTAGCCCTAGCCCTAACCCTAAACCTGACCCTAACATTAACCCAAACACCTAACCCTATGGCTGCTAAGCCTAACCCTAAACCTAACCCTAACCTTAACCCAAACGCCTAATCCTAACCCGAACCCTCATCCTTAACCTAAACTTCACCTTAAACCTAAGTCAAACCTTAACCCTAAAACTAAACCTAACCCTTAACTCTCCCCTAACTCTAGCCCTAACCCTAACCATAACCATAACACCCTAAAACATCAGCTTAATGTAAACCTAACACTAACCCTCACACGAACCCCTAACACTTTCCCTAACTCTAAGCCTATCCCTTACCCTAACCCTAACTCTAACCTTGACCCTAAATAGAACACTAACTCTAACCCTCAACTTGGACCTAAACCTAAATCTTACCCTACACCTAACCCTAACCGTAGACCTAACCCTAACTCTGACTCTAACCCTAATCATAACACTTACCCTAAACCCTCAGCTTTACTATGAAACTAACGGTAACCCTCACCCTAAACCCAAACCGAATCTCACAACCCTAACCCTAATGCTATCCGAAACCCTAACCCTAACACTAACCTGAAACCCCTGACCCTAACGATAAACCTAACCCTAACCCAAACCCTAACCCCAATACCAAAGCCTAACAAAAACCTTAACCCTAACTGTAACACTCACCGAAACCTAATCATAAACCTAACCCCAACCCTAAACCAACCCTAACCATGACCGGAACCACGAAGCCTAACCGGAACCCTCACACAAACCCAAACCCGAACCCTAAACTACACCTCTAACCCCTAACACCTTACCATATCCATAATCCTAACCCTACCCAACCCTAACCCTAAACCTAACCCTCACCCCAACCACAACGCCTAACACAACCCTAACCCTAACCCTAACCATAACACTAAACACTTACCTAAAATCTAACCCTAACACTAAAACTCAACACAACCCCTAAACTTAACCCTAACCCTAAACATAACCTTAACACTAACCTGAAAACAAACCCAAACCTTAGCCATAACCCTAACCCTCACCCTATGTTAAACTTCACCCTATCCCTAACCTAAAGTTAACCCTAACTTTAACCCTAACCCTACCCCTAAACCTAACCCTCACCTTAACCTTGGCCCACCTGTAACCCTAAACCTAACCCTTACAATAACTCTGACCCTAATCCTCGCCCTAAACCTAATTCTAATCCTAACCCTCACCTAAGCTTAACCCTATCTTTAAGCCTACCATAAACTTAAACCTAACCCTAACTCTAACCCTATCCGCAGCCCTAACCCTAGCCCTAACCCTAACCGTAACACTTACCCCAAACCCTCACCTTAACGGTAAATGTAACTCTGACTCTTACCCTAAACCTAAAAAAAAAACCTTAACCCGAAATACACCCCTATGCTAAACCTAACCGGAACACTAACACCTAACCCTAACTCTAACCCTAATCCTTAGCCTAAACTTAACCTTAACCCTAAACCTAACCCTAACCACAACCCTAACTCTAAACCTAACCCTAACCCTAAACCGAACCCTCACCCTTTAACAAAATTTCACCCTACCCATAACCCTAAACCTACCCTAACTTCAATCATAGCCTAATCCTAACCAAAACTAAAACTAACCCTAAACCTAACTCGAACCCTAAACCTAAACTTAACCCTAACCACTGACCCTAACTCTAACCCTAACCCTAAGCGGAACCCTGACCCTTAACCAAAATTTCACCCTAACCATAACCCTAAACCTACCCTAAATTCATTCAAACCCTAACCCTAAGCAAAACTAACACTAACACTAAACCTAATCCTAACCCCAAACCTAAACCTAACCCTAACCCTGAACGTAACCTGAACCCTAACTCCTAACCCTAACCCTCGCGCTTAACATAAACTTCACCGAAACCCTAACGCTAAAACTAAACATAACGTTAAATCTCCCCCTAA
This sequence comes from Elephas maximus indicus, assembly GCF_024166365.1. Lineage (NCBI taxonomy): Eukaryota > Metazoa > Chordata > Mammalia > Proboscidea > Elephantidae > Elephas > Elephas maximus. The sequence goes on from NC_064844.1 coordinate 48,067,478, forward strand.
CCCAGACCCTAACCCTAATGCTAACCATAAACCTAACCCTAAACATAACCCTAACCATGACCCTAACTCTAACTCTAATCCTAACCCTAAAACTTACCCTACACACTCAGCTTAAATGGAAACCTAGCACTCACCCTCACCCTAACATCTAAACCTAACCCAACCCTTAACCTAACCCTATCTCTAACCTTAACCTAGCCCTAAACCTAACCATGACTTAACCCAAAAACCAACCCTAACCCTCACTCTAAAACTAACCTTAACCCTACACTTACTCCTAACATTAACCCTAGCCCTAACCCCTAACGCTAAACCTAAGCACAACCCTCACCCGTAAACTTCACCCTAGCCCTAGCCCTAGCCCTAACCCTAAACCTGACCCTAACATTAACCCAAACACCTAACCCTATGGCTGCTAAGCCTTACCCTAAACCTAACCCTAACCTTAACCCAAACGCCTAATCCTAACCCGAACCCTCAACCTTAACCTAAACTTCACCTTAAACCTAAGTCAAACCCTAACCCTAAAACTAAACCTAACCCTTAACTCTCCCCTAACTCTAGCCCTAACTCTAACCATAACCATAACACCCTAAAACATCAGCTTAATGTAAACCTAACACTAACCCTCACACGAACCCCTAACACTTTCCCTAACTCTAAGCCTATCCCTTACCCTAACCCTAACTCTAACCTTGACCCTAAATAGAACACTAACTCTAACCCTCAACTTGGACCTAAACCTAAATCTTACCCTACACCTAACCCTAACCGTAGACCTAACCCTAACTCTGACTCTAACCCTAATCATAACACTTACCCTAAACCCTCAGCTTTGCTATGAAACTAACGGTAACCCTCACCCTAAACCCTAACCGAATCTCACAACCCTAACCCTAATGCTATCCGAAACCCTAACCCTAACACTAACCTGAAACCCCTGACCCTAACGATAAACCTAACCCTAACCCAAACCCTAACCCCAATACCAAAGCCTAACAAAAACCTTAACCCTAACTGTAACACTAACCGAAACCTAATCATAAACCTAACCCCAACCCTAAACCAACCCTAACCAAGACCGGAACCACGAAGCCTAACCGGAACCCTCACACAAACCCAAACCCGAACCCTAAACTACACCTCTAACCCCTAACACCTTACCATATCCATAATCCTAACCCTACCCAACCCTAACCCTAAACCTAACCCTCACCCCAACCACAATGCCTAACACAACCCTAACCCTAACCCTAACCATAACACTAAACACTTACCTAAAATCTAACCCTAACACTAAAACTAAACACAACCCCTAAACTTAACCCTAACCCTAAACATAACCTTAACACTAACCTGAAAACAAACCCAAACCTTAGCCATAACCCTAACCCTCACCCTATGTTAAACTTCACCCTATCCCTAACCTAAAGTTAACCCTAACTTTAACCCTAACCCTACCCCTAAACCTAACCCTCACCTTAACCTTGACCCACCTGTAACCCTAAACCTAACCCTTACAATAACTCTGACCCTAATCCTCGCCCTAAACCTAATTCTAATCCTAACCCTCACCTAAGCTTAACCCTATCTTTAAGCCTACCATAAACTTAAACCTAACCCTAACTCTAACCCTATCCGCAGCCCTAACCCTAGCCCTAACCCTAACCGTAACACTTACCCCAAACCCTCACCTTAACGGTAAATGTAACTCTGACTCTTACCCTAAACCTAAAAAAAAAACCTTAACCCGAAATACACCCCTATGCTAAACCTAACCGGAACGCTAACACCTAACCCTAACTCTAACCCTAATCCTTAGCCTAAATTTAACCTTAACCCTAAACCTAACCCTAACCACAACCCTAACTCTAAACCTAACCCTAACCCTAAACCGAACCCTCACCCTTTAACAAAATTTCACCCTACCCATAACCCGAAACCTACCCTAACTTCAATCATAGCCTAATCCTAACCAAAACTAAAACTAACCCTAAACCTAACTCGAACCCTAAACCTAAACTTAACCCTAACCACTGACCCTAACTCTAACCCTAACCCTAAGCGGAACCCTGACCCTTAACCAAAATTTCACCCTAACCATAACCCTAAACCTACCCTAAATTCATTCAAACCCTAACCCTAAGCAAAACTAACACTAACACTAAACCTAATCCTAACCCCAAACCTAAACCTAACCCTAACCCTGAACGTAACCTGAACCCTAACTCCTAACCCTAACCCTCGCGCTTAACATAAACTTCACCGAAACCCTAACGCTAAAACTAAACATAACGTTAATTCTCCCCCTAACCCTGACCCTAACCCTAATGCTAACCATAAACCTAACCCTAAACTTAACCCTAACCATGACCCTAACTCTAACTCTAATCCTAACCCTAAAACTTACCCTACACACTCAGCTTAAATGGAAACCTAGCACTCACCCTCACCCTAACATCTAAACCTAACCCAACCCTTAACCTAACCCTGTCTCTAACCTTAACCTAGACCTAAACCTAACCATGACTTAACCCAAAAACCAACCCTAACCCTCACTCTAAAACTAACCTTAACCCTACACTTACTCCTCACATTAACCCTAGCCCTAACCCCTAACGCTAAACCTAAGCACAACCCTCACCCGTAAACTTCACCCTAGCCCTAGCCCTAGCCCTAACCCTAAACCTGACCCTAACATTAACCCAAACACCTAACCCTATCGCTGCTAAGCCTAACCCTAAACCTAACCCTAACCTTAACCCAAACGCCTAATCCTAACCCGAACCCTCATCCTGAACCTAAACTTCACCTTAAACCTAAGTCTAACCCTAACCCTAAAACTAAACCTAACCCTTAACTCTCCCCTAACTCTAGCCCTAACCCTAAACCTAACCCTAACCCTAACTCTAACCCTAACCATAACACCCTAAAACATCAGCTTAATGTAAGCCTAACACTAACCCTCACACGAACCCCTAACACTTTCCCTAACTCTAAGCCTATCCCTTACCCTAACCCTAACTCTAACCTTGACTCTAAATAGAACACTAACTCTAACCCTCACCTTGGACCTAAACCTAAATCTTACCCTACACCTAACCCTAACCGCAATCCTAATCCTAACGCTGACTCTAACCCTAATCATAACACTTACCCTAAACCCTCAGCTTAACCATAAAACTAACGGTAGCCCTCACCCTAAACCCTAACCGAATCCCACAACCCTAACCCTAAGGCTATCCGAAACCCTAACCCTAATGCTATCCGAAACCCTAACCCTAACACTAACCTGAAACCCCTGACCCTAACGATAAACCTAACCCTAACCCAAACCCTAACCCCAACACCAAAGCCTAACAAAAACCTTAACCCTAACTGTAACACTCACCGAAACCTAATCAGAAGCCTAACCCCAACCCTAAACCAACCCTAACCATGACCGGAACCACAAAGCCTAACCGGAACCCTCACACAAACCCTAACCCTAACCCTAAACTACAACTCTAACCCCTAACACCTTACCATATCCATAATCCTAACCCTACCCAACCCGAACCCTAAACCTAACCCTCACCCCAACCACAATGCCTAACACAACCCTAACCATAGCCCTAACCATAACACTAAACACTAACCTAAAATCTAACCCTAACACTAAAACTCAACACAACCCCTAAACTTAACCCTAACCCTAAACATAACCTTAACACTAACCTGAAAACAAACCCAAACCTTAGCCATAACCCTAACCCTCACCCTATGTTAAACTTCACCCTATCCCTAACCTAAAGTTAACCCTAACTTTAACCCTAACCCTACCCCTAAACCTAACCCTCACCTTAACCTTGGCCCACCTGTAACCCTAAACCTAACCCTTACAATAACTCTGACCCTAATCCTCGCCCTAAACCTAATTCTAATCCTAACCCTCACCTAAGCTTAACCCTATCTTTAAGCCTACCATAAACTTAAACCTAACCCTAACTCTAACCCTATCCGCAGCCCTAACCCTAACCCTAACCCTAACCGTAACACTTACTCAAAACCCTCACCTTAACGGTAAATGTAACTCTGACTCTTACCCTAAACCTAAGAAAAAAAAACTTAACCCGAAATACAACCCTATGCTAAACCTAACCGAAACACTAACACCTAACCCTAACTCTAACCCTAATCCTTAGCCTAAACTTAACCTTAACCCTAAACCTAACCCTAACCACAACCCTAACTCTAAACCTAACCCTAACCCTAAACCGAACCCTCACCCTTTAACAAAATTTCACCCTACCCATAGCCCTAAACCTACCCTAACTTCAATCATAGCCTAATCCTAACCCAAACTAAAACTAACCCTAAACCGAACTGTAGCCCTAAACCTAAACTTAAACCTAACCACTGACCCTAACTCTAACCCTAACCCTAAGCGGAACCCTGAACCTTAACCAAAATTTCACCCTAACCATAACCCTAAACCTACCCTAAATTCATTCAAACCCTAACCCTAAGCAAAACTAACACTAACACTAAACCTAACCCTAACCCCAAACCTAAACCTAACCCTAACCTTAACCCTGAACCTAACCTGAACCCTAACCCCTAACCCTAACCCTCGCGCTTAACATAAATTTCACCCAAACCCTAACGCTAAAACTAAACATAACACTAAATCTCCCCCTAACCCTGACCCTAACCCTAATCCTAACCATAAACCTAACCCTAACCCTAAACTTAACCCTAACCATGACCCTAACTCTAACTCTAATCCTAACCCTAAAACTTACCCTACACACTCAGCTTAAATGGAAACCTAGCACTCACCCTCACCCTAACATCTAAACCTAACCCAACCCTTAACCTAACCCTATCTCTAACCTTAACCTAGCCCTAAACCTAACCATGACTTAACCCAAAAACCAACCCTAACCCTCACTCTAAAACTAACCTTAACCCTACACTTACTCCTAACATTAACCCTAGCCCTAACCCCTAACGCTAAACCTAAGCACAACCCTCACCCGTAAACTTCACCCTAGCCCTAGCCCTAGCCCTAACCCTAAACCTGACCCTAACATTAACCCAAACACCTAACCCTATCGCTGCTAAGCCTAACCCTAAACCTAACCCTAACCTTAACCCAAACGCCTAATCCTAACCCGAACCCTCATCCTTAACCTAAACTTCACCTTAAACCTAAGTCAAACCCTAACCCTAAAACTAAACCTAACCCTTAACTCTCCCCTAACTCTAGCCCTAACCCTAACCATAACCATAACACCCTAAAACATCAGCTTAATGTAAACCTAACACTAACCCTCACACGAACCCCTAACACTTTCCCTAACTCTAAGCCTATCCCTTACCCTAACCCTAACTCTAACCTTGACCCTAAATAGAACACTAACTCTAACCCTCAACTGGGACCTAAACCTAAATCTTACCCTACACCTAACCCTAACCGTAGACCTAACCCTAACTCTGACTCTAACCCTAATCATAACACTTACCCTAAACCCTCAGCTTTACTATGAAACTAACGGTAACCCTCACCCTAAACCCTAACCGAATCTCACAACCCTAACCCTAATGCTATCCGAAACACTAACCCTAACACTAACCTGAAACCCCTGACCCTAACGATAAACCTAACCCTAACCCAAACCCTAAGCCCAATACCAAAGCCTAACAAAAACCTTAACCCTAACTGTAACACTAACCGAAACCTAATCATAAACCTAACCCCAACCCTAAACCAACCCTAACCAAGACCGGAACCACGAAGCCTAACCGGAACCCTCACACAAACCCAAACCCGAACCCTAAACTACACCTCTAACCCCTAACACCTTACCATATCCATAATCCTAACCCTACCCAACCCTAACCCTAAACCTAACCCTCACCCCAACCACAATGCCTAACACAACCCTAACCCTAACCCTAACCATAACACTAAACACTTACCTAAAATCTAACCCTAACACTAAAACTAAACACAACCCCTAAACTTAACCCTAACCCTAAACATAACCTTAACACTAACCTGAAAACAAACCCAAACCTTAGCCATAACCCTAACCCTCACCCTATGTTAAACTTCACCCTATCCCTAACCTAAAGTTAACCCTAACTTTAACCCTAACCCTACCCCTAAACCTAACCCTCACCTTAACCTTGACCCACCTGTAACCCTAAACCTAACCCTTACAATAACTCTGACCCTAATCCTCGCCCTAAACCTAATTCTAATCCTAACCCTCACCTAAGCTTAACCCTATCTTTAAGCCTACCATAAACTTAAACCTAACCCTAACTCTAACCCTATCCGCAGCCCTAACCCTAGCCCTAACCCTAACCGTAACACTTACCCCAAACCCTCACCTTAACGGTAAATGTAACTCTGACTCTTACCCTAAACCTAAAAAAAAAACCTTAACCCGAAATACACCCCTATGCTAAACCTAACCGGAACGCTAACACCTAACCCTAACTCTAACCCTAATCCTTAGCCTAAATTTAACCTTAACCCTAAACCTAACCCTAACCACAACCCTAACTCTAAACCTAACCCTAACCCTAAACCGAACCCTCACCCTTTAACAAAATTTCACCCTACCCATAACCCGAAACCTACCCTAACTTCAATCATAGCCTAATCCTAACCAAAACTAAAACTAAACCTAAACCTAACTCGAACCCTAAACCTAAACTTAACCCTAACCACTGACCCTAACTCTAACCCTAACCCTAAGCGGAACCCTGACCCTTAACCAAAATTTCACCCTAACCATAACCCTAAACCTACCCTAAATTCATTCAAACCCTAACCCTAAGCAAAACTAACACTAACACTAAACCTAATCCTAACCCCAAACCTAAACCTAACCCTAACCCTGAACGTAACCTGAACCCTAACTCCTAACCCTAACCCTCGCGCTTAACATAAACTTCACCGAAACCCTAACGCTAAAACTAAACATAACGTTAAATCTCCCCCTAACCCTGACCCTAACCCTAATGCTAACCATAAACCTAACCCTAAACTTAACCCTAACCATGACCCTAACTCTAACTCTAATCCTAACCCTAAAACTTACCCTACACACTCAGCTTAAATGGAAACCTAGCACTCACCCTCACCCTAACATCTAAACCTAACCCAACCCTTAACCTAACCCTGTCTCTAACCTTAACCTAGACCTAAACCTAACCATGACTTAACCCAAAAACCAACCCTAACCCTCACTCTAAAACTAACCTTAACCCTACACTTACTCCTCACATTAACCCTAGCCCTAACCCCTAACGCTAAACCTAAGCACAACCCTCACCCGTAAACTTCACCCTAGCCCTAGCCCTAGCCCTAACCCTAAACCTGACCCTAACATTAACCCAAACACCTAACCCTATCGCTGCTAAGCCTAACCCTAAACCTAACCCTAACCTTAACCCAAACGCCTAATCCTAACCCGAACCCTCATCCTGAACCTAAACTTCACCTTAAACCTAAGTCTAACCCTAACCCTAAAACTAAACCTAACCCTTAACTCTCCCCTAACTCTAGCCCTAACCCTAAACCTAACCCTAACCCTAACTCTAACCCTAACCATAACACCCTAAAACATCAGCTTAATGTAAGCCTAACACTAACCCTCACACGAACCCCTAACACTTTCCCTAACTCTAAGCCTATCCCTTACCCTAACCCTAACTCTAACCTTGACTCTAAATAGAACACTAACTCTAACCCTCACCTTGGACCTAAACCTAAATCTTACCCTACACCTAACCCTAACCGCAATCCTAATCCTAACGCTGACTCTAACCCTAATCATAACACTTACCCTAAACCCTCAGCTTAACCATAAAACTAACGGTAGCCCTCACCCTAAACCCTAACCGAATCCCACAACCCTAACCCTAAGGCTATCCGAAACCCTAACCCTAATGCTATCCGAAACCCTAACCCTAACACTAACCTGAAACCCCTGACCCTAACGATAAACCTAACCCTAACCCAAACCCTAACCCCAACACCAAAGCCTAACAAAAACCTTAACCCTAACTGTAACACTCACCGAAACCTAATCAGAAGCCTAACCCCAACCCTAAACCAACCCTAACCATGACCGGAACCACAAAGCCTAACCGGAACCCTCACACAAACCCTAACCCTAACCCTAAACTACAACTCTAACCCCTAACACCTTACCATATCCATAATCCTAACCCTACCCAACCCGAACCCTAAACCTAACCCTCACCCCAACCACAATGCCTAACACAACCCTAACCATAGCCCTAACCATAACACTAAACACTAACCTAAAATCTAACCCTAACACTAAAACTCAACACAACCCCTAAACTTAACCCTAACCCTAAACATAACCTTAACACTAACCTGAAAACAAACCCAAACCTTAGCCATAACCCTAACCCTCACCCTATGTTAAACTTCACCCTATCCCTAACCTAAAGTTAACCCTAACTTTAACCCTAACCCTACCCCTAAACCTAACCCTCACCTTAACCTTGGCCCACCTGTAACCCTAAACCTAACCCTTACAATAACTCTGACCCTAATCCTCGCCCTAAACCTAATTCTAATCCTAACCCTCACCTAAGCTTAACCCTATCTTTAAGCCTACCATAAACTTAAACCTAACCCTAACTCTAACCCTATCCGCAGCCCTAACCCTAACCCTAACCCTAACCGTAACACTTACTCAAAACCCTCACCTTAACGGTAAATGTAACTCTGACTCTTACCCTAAACCTAAGAAAAAAAAACTTAACCCGAAATACAACCCTATGCTAAACCTAACCGAAACACTAACACCTAACACTAACTCTAACCCTAATCCTTAGCCTAAACTTAACCTTAACCCTAAACCTAACCCTAACCACAACCCTAACTCTAAACCTAACCCTAACCCTAAACCGAACCCTCACCCTTTAACAAAATTTCACCCTACCCATAGCCCTAAACCTACCCTAACTTCAATCATAGCCTAATCCTAACCCAAACTAAAACTAACCCTAAACCGAACTGTAGCCCTAAACCTAAACTTAAACCTAACCACTGACCCTAACTCTAACCCTAACCCTAAGCGGAACCCTGAACCTTAACCAAAATTTCACCCTAACCATAACCCTAAACCTACCCTAAATTCATTCAAACCCTAACCCTAAGCAAAACTAACACTAACACTAAACCTAACCCTAACCCCAAACCTAAACCTAACCCTAACCTTAACCCTGAACCTAACCTGAACCCTAACCCCTAACCCTAACCCTCGCGCTTAACATAAATTTCACCCAAACCCTAACGCTAAAACTAAACATAACACTAAATCTCCCCCTAACCCTGACCCTAACCCTAATCCTAACCATAAACCTAACCCTAACCCTAAACTTAACCCTAACCATGACCCTAACTCTAACTCTAATCCTAACCCTAAAACTTACCCTACACACTCAGCTTAAATGGAAACCTAGCACTCACCCTCACCCTAACATCTAAACCTAACCCAACCCTTAACCTAACCCTATCTCTAACCTTAACCTAGCCCTAAACCTAACCATGACTTAACCCAAAAACCAACCCTAACCCTCACTCTAAAACTAACCTTAACCCTACACTTACTCCTAACATTAACCCTAGCCCTAACCCCTAACGCTAAACCTAAGCACAACCCTCACCCGTAAACTTCACCCTAGCCCTAGCCCTAGCCCTAACCCTAAACCTGACCCTAACATTAACCCAAACACCTAACCCTATCGCTGCTAAGCCTAACCCTAAACCTAACCCTAACCTTAACCCAAACGCCTAATCCTAACCCGAACCCTCATCCTTAACCTAAACTTCACCTTAAACCTAAGTCAAACCCTAACCCTAAAACTAAACCTAACCCTTAACTCTCCCCTAACTCTAGCCCTAACCCTAACCATAACCATAACACCCTAAAACATCAGCTTAATGTAAACCTAACACTAACCCTCACACGAACCCCTAACACTTTCCCTAACTCTAAGCCTATCCCTTACCCTAACCCTAACTCTAACCTTGACCCTAAATAGAACACTAACTCTAACCCTCAACTGGGACCTAAACCTAAATCTTACCCTACACCTAACCCTAACCGTAGACCTAACCCTAACTCTGACTCTAACCCTAATCATAACACTTACCCTAAACCCTCAGCTTTACTATGAAACTAACGGTAACCCTCACCCTAAACCCTAACCGAATCTCACAACCCTAACCCTAATGCTATCCGAAACACTAACCCTAACACTAACCTGAAACCCCTGACCCTAACGATAAACCTAACCCTAACCCAAACCCTAAGCCCAATACCAAAGCCTAACAAAAACCTTAACCCTAACTGTAACACTAACCGAAACCTAATCATAAACCTAACCCCAACCCTAAACCAACCCTAAACATGACCGGAACCACGAAGCCTAACCGGAACCCTCACAGAAACCCAAACCCGAACCCTAAACTACACCTCTAACCCCTAACACCTTACCATATCCATAATCCTAACAGTACCCAACCCTAACCCTAAACCTAACCCTCACCCCAACCACAACGCCTAACACAACCCTAACCCTAACCCTAACCATAACACTAAACACTTACCTAAAATCTAACCCTGACACTAAAACTCAACACAACCCCTAAACTTAACCCTAACCCTAAACATAACCTTAACACTAACCTGAAAACAAACCCAAACCTTAGCCAAAACCCTAACCCTCACCCTATGTTAAACTTCACCCTATCCCTAACCTAAAGTTAACCCTAACTTTAACCCTAACCCTACCCCTAAACCTAACCCTCACCTTAACCTTGGCCCACCTGTAACCCTAAACCTAACCCTTACAATAACTCTGACCCTAATCCTCGCCCTAAACCTAATTCTAATCCTAACCCTCACCTAAGCTTAACCCTATCTTTAAGCCTACCATAAACTTAAACCTAACCCTAACTCTAACCCTATCCGCAGCCCTAACCCTAGCCCTAACCCTAACCGTAACACTTACCCCAAACCCTCACCTTAACAGTAAATGTAACTCTGACTCTTACCCTAAACCTAAAAAAAAAACCTTAACCCGAAATACACCCCTATGCTAAACCTAACCGGAACACTAACACCTAACACTAACTCTAACCCTAATCCTTAGCCTAAACTTAACCTTAACCCTAAACCTAACCCTAACCACAACCCTAACTCTAAACCTAACCCTAACCCTAAACCGAACCCTCACCCTTTAACAAAATTTCACCCTACCCATAACCCTAAACCTACCCTAACTTCAATCATAGCCTAATCCTAACCAAAACTAAAACTAACCCTAAACCTAACTCGAACCCTAAACCTAAACTTAACCCTAACCACTGACCCTAACTCTAACCATAACCCTAAGCGGAACCCTGACCCTTAACCAAAATTTCACCCTAACCATAACCCTAAACCTACCCTAAATTCATTCAAACCCTAACCCTAAGCAAAACTAACACTAACACTAAACCTAATCCTAACCCCAAACCTAAACCTAACCCTAACCCTGAACGTAACCTGAACCCTAACTCCTAACCCTAACCCTCGCGCTTAACATAAACTTCACCGAAACCCTAACGCTAAAACTAAACATAGCGTTAAATCTCCCCCTAACCCTGACCCTAACCCTAATCCTAACCATAAACCTAACCCTAAACTTAACCCTAACCATGACCCTAACTCTAACTCTAATCCTAACCCTAAAACTTACCCTACACACTCAGCTTAAATGGAAACCTAGCACTCACCCTCACCCTAACATCTAAACCTAACCCAACCCTTAACCTAACCCTGTCTCTAACCTTAACCTAGACCTAAACCTAACCATGACTTAACCCAAAAACCAACCCTAACCCTCACTCTAAAACTAACCTTAACCCTACACTTACTCCTAACATTAACCCTAGCCCTAACCCCTAACGCTAAACCTAAGCACAACCCTCACCCGTAAACTTCACCCTAGCCCTAGCCCTAGCCCTAACCCTAAACCAGACCCTAACATTAACCCAAACACCTAACCCTATCGCTGCTAAGCCTAACCCTAAACCTAACCCTAACCTTAACCCAAACGCCTAATCCTAACCCGAACCCTCATCCTGAACCTAAACTTCACCTTAAACCTAAGTCTAACCCTAACCCTAAAACTAAACCTAACCCTTAACTCTCCCCTAACTCTAGCCCTAACCCTAAACCTAACCCTAACCCTAACTCTAACCCTAACCATAACACCCTAAAACATCAGCTTAATGTAAGCCTAACACTAACCCTCACACGAACCCCTAACACTTTCCCTAACTCTAAGCCTATCCCTTACCCTAACCCTAACTCTAACCTTGACCCTAAATAGAACACTAACTCTAACCCTCACCTTGGACCTAAACCTAAATCTTACCCTACACCTAACCCTAACCGCAATCCTAATCCTAACGCTGACTCTAACCCTAATCATAACACTTACCCTAAACCCTCAGCTTAACCATAAAACTAACGGTAGCCCTCACCCTAAACCCTAACCGAATCCCACAACCCTAACCCTAAGGCTATCCGAAACCCTAACCCTAATGCTATCCGAAACCCTAACCCTAACACTAACCTGAAACCCCTGACCCTAACGATAAACCTAACCCTAACCCAAACCCTAACCCCAACACCAAAGCCTAACAAAAACCTTAACCCTAACTGTAACACTCACCGAAACCTAATCAGAAGCCTAACCCCAACCCTAAACCAACCCTAACCATGACCGGAACCACAAAGCCTAACCGGAACCCTCACACAAACCCTAACCCTAACCCTAAACTACAACTCTAACCCCTAACACCTTACCATATCCATAATCCTAACCCTACCCAAACCTAACCCTAAACCTAACCCTCACCCCAACCACAACGCCTAACACAACCCTAACCATAGCCCTAACCATAACACTAAACACTAACCTAAAATCTAACCCTAACACTAAAACTCAACACAACCCCTAAACTTAACCCTAACCCTAAACATAACCTTAACACTAACCTGAAAACAAACCCAAACCTTAGCCAAAACCCTAACCCTCACCCTATGTTAAACTTCACCCTATCCCTAACCTAAAGTTAACCCTAACTTTAACCCTAACCCTACCCCTAAACCTAACCCTCACCTTAACCTTGGCCCACCTGTAACCCTAAACCTAACCCTTACAATAACTCTGACCCTAATCCTCGCCCTAAACCTAATTCTAATCCTAACCCTCACCTAAGCTTAACCCTATCTTTAAGCCTACCATAAACTTAAACCTAACCCTAACTCTAACCCTATCCGCAGCCCTAACCCTAGCCCTAACCCTAACCGTAACACTTACCCCAAACCCTCACCTTAACAGTAAATGTAACTCTGACTCTTACCCTAAACCTAAAAAAAAAACCTTAACCCGAAATACACCCCTATGCTAAACCTAACCGGAACACTAACACCTAACACTAACTCTAACCCTAATCCTTAGCCTAAACTTAACCTTAACCCTAAACCTAACCCTAACCACAACCCTAACTCTAAACCTAACCCTAACCCTAAACCGAACCCTCACCCTTTAACAAAATTTCACCCTACCCATAACCCTAAACCTACCCTAACTTCAATCATAGCCTAATCCTAACCAAAACTAAAACTAACCCTAAACCTAACTCGAACCCTAAACCTAAACTTAACCCTAACCACTGACCCTAACTCTAACCCTAACCCTAAGCGGAACCCTGACCCTTAACCAAAATTTCACCCTAACCATAACCCTAAACCTACCCTAAATTCATTCAAACCCTAACCCTAAGCAAAACTAACACTAACACTAAACCTAATCCTAACCCCAAACCTAAACCTAACCCTAACCCTGAACGTAACCTGAACCCTAACTCCTAACCCTAACCCTCGCGCTTAACATAAACTTCACCGAAACCCTAACGCTATAACTAAACATAGCGTTAAATCTCCCCCTAACCCTGACCCTAACCCTAATCCTAACCATAAACCTAACCCTAAACTTAACCCTAACCATGACCCTAACTCTAACTCTAATCCTAACCCTAAAACTTACCCTACACACTCAGCTTAAATGGAAACCTAGCACTCACCCTCACCCTAACATCTAAACCTAACCCAACCCTTAACCTAACCCTGTCTCTAACCTTAACCTAGACCTAAACCTAACCATGACTTAACCCAAAAACCAACCCTAACCCTCACTCTAAAACTAACCTTAACCCTACACTTACTCCTAACATTAACCCTAGCCCTAACCCCTAACGCTAAACCTAAGCACAACCCTCACCCGTAAACTTCACCCTAGCCCTAGCCCTAGCCCTAACCCTAAACCAGACCCTAACATTAACCCAAACACCTAACCCTATCGCTGCTAAGCCTAACCCTAAACCTAACCCTAACCTTAACCCAAACGCCTAATCCTAACCCGAACCCTCATCCTTAACCTAAACTTCACCTTAAACCTAAGTCTAACCCTAACCCTAAAACTAAACCTAACCCTTAACTCTCCCCTAACTCTAGCCCTAACCCTAAACCTAACCCTAACCCTAACTCTAACCCTAACCATAACACCCTAAAACATCAGCTTAATGTAAGCCTAACACTAACCCTCACACGAACCCCTAACACTTTCCCTAACTCTAAGCCTATCCCTTACCCTAACCCTAACTCTAACCTTGACCCTAAATAGAACACTAACTCTAACCCTCACCTTGGACCTAAACCTAAATCTTACCCTACACCTAACCCTAACCGCAATCCTAATCCTAACGCTGACTCTAACCCTAATCATAACACTTACCCTAAACCCTCAGCTTAACCATAAAACTAACGGTAGCCCTCACCCTAAACCCTAACCGAATCCCACAACCCTAACCCTAAGGCTATCCGAAACCCTAACCCTAATGCTATCCGAAACCCTAACCCTAACACTAACCTGAAACCCCTGACCCTAACGATAAACCTAACCCTAACCCAAACCCTAACCCCAACACCAAAGCCTAACAAAAACCTTAACCCTAACTGTAACACTCACCGAAACCTAATCAGAAGCCTAACCCCAACCCTAAACCAACCCTAACCATGACCGGAACCACAAAGCCTAACCGGAACCCTCACACAAACCCTAACCCTAACCCTAAACTACAACTCTAACCCCTAACACCTTACCATATCCATAATCCTAACCCTACCCAAACCTAACCCTAAACCTAACCCTCACCCCAACCACAACGCCTAACACAACCCTAACCATAGCCCTAACCATAACACTAAACACTAACCTAAAATCTAACCCTAACACTAAAACTCAACACAACCCCTAAACTTAACCCTAACCCTAAACATAACCTTAACACTAACCTGAAAACAAACCCAAACCTTAGCCAAAACCCTAACCCTCACCCTATGTTAAACTTCACCCTATCCCTAACCTAAAGTTAACCCTAACTTTAACCCTAACCCTACCCCTAAACCTAACCCTCACCTTAACCTTGGCCCACCTGTAACCCTAAACCTAACCCTTACAATAACTCTGACCCTAATCCTCGCCCTAAACCTAATTCTAATCCTAACCCTCACCTAAGCTTAACCCTATCTTTAAGCCTACCATAAACTTAAACCTAACCCTAACTCTAACCCTATCCGCAGCCCTAACCCTAGCCCTAACCCTAACCGTAACACTTACCCCAAACCCTCACCTTAACAGTAAATGTAACTCTGACTCTTACCCTAAACCTAAAAAAAAAACCTTAACCCGAAATACACCCCTATGCTAAACCTAACCGGAACACTAACACCTAACACTAACTCTAACCCTAATCCTTAGCCTAAACTTAACCTTAACCCTAAACCTAACCCTAACCACAACCCTAACTCTAAACCTAACCCTAACCCTAAACCGAACCCTCACCCTTTAACAAAATTTCACCCTACCCATAACCCTAAACCTACCCTAACTTCAATCATAGCCTAATCCTAACCAAAACTAAAACTAACCCTAAACCTAACTCGAACCCTAAACCTAAACTTAACCCTAACCACTGACCCTAACTCTAACCATAACCCTAAGCGGAACCCTGACCCTTAACCAAAATTTCACCCTAACCATAACCCTAAACCTACCCTAAATTCATTCAAACCCTAACCCTAAGCAAAACTAACACTAACACTAAACCTAATCCTAACCCCAAACCTAAACCTAACCCTAACCCTGAACGTAACCTGAACCCTAACTCCTAACCCTAACCCTCGCGCTTAACATAAACTTCACCGAAACCCTAACGCTAAAACTAAACATAGCGTTAAATCTCCCCCTAACCCTGACCCTAACCCTAATCCTAACCATAAACCTAACCCTAAACTTAACCCTAACCATGACCCTAACTCTAACTCTAATCCTAACCCTAAAACTTACCCTACACACTCAGCTTAAATGGAAACCTAGCACTCACCCTCACCCTAACATCTAAACCTAACCCAACCCTTAACCTAACCCTGTCTCTAACCTTAACCTAGACCTAAACCTAACCATGACTTAACCCAAAAACCAACCCTAACCCTCACTCTAAAACTAACCTTAACCCTACACTTACTCCTAACATTAACCCTAGCCCTAACCCCTAACGCTAAACCTAAGCACAACCCTCACCCGTAAACTTCACCCTAGCCCTAGCCCTAGCCCTAACCCTAAACCAGACCCTAACATTAACCCAAACACCTAACCCTATCGCTGCTAAGCCTAACCCTAAACCTAACCCTAACCTTAACCCAAACGCCTAATCCTAACCCGAACCCTCATCCTTAACCTAAACTTCACCTTAAACCTAAGTCTAACCCTAACCCTAAAACTAAACCTAACCCTTAACTCTCCCCTAACTCTAGCCCTAACCCTAAACCTAACCCTAACCCTAACTCTAACCCTAACCATAACACCCTAAAACATCAGCTTAATGTAAGCCTAACACTAACCCTCACACGAACCCCTAACACTTTCCCTAACTCTAAGCCTATCCCTTACCCTAACCCTAACTCTAACCTTGACCCTAAATAGAACACTAACTCTAACCCTCACCTTGGACCTAAACCTAAATCTTACCCTACACCTAACCCTAACCGCAATCCTAATCCTAACGCTGACTCTAACCCTAATCATAACACTTACCCTAAACCCTCAGCTTAACCATAAAACTAACGGTAGCCCTCACCCTAAACCCTAACCGAATCCCACAACCCTAACCCTAAGGCTATCCGAAACCCTAACCCTAATGCTATCCGAAACCCTAACCCTAACACTAACCTGAAACCCCTGACCCTAACGATAAACCTAACCCTAACCCAAACCCTAACCCCAACACCAAAGCCTAACAAAAACCTTAACCCTAACTGTAACACTCACCGAAACCTAATCAGAAGCCTAACCCCAACCCTAAACCAACCCTAACCATGACCGGAACCACAAAGCCTAACCGGAACCCTCACACAAACCCTAACCCTAACCCTAAACTACAACTCTAACCCCTAACACCTTACCATATCCATAATCCTAACCCTACCCAAACCTAACCCTAAACCTAACCCTCACCCCAACCACAACGCCTAACACAACCCTAACCATAGCCCTAACCATAACACTAAACACTAACCTAAAATCTAACCCTAACACTAAAACTCAACACAACCCCTAAACTTAACCCTAACCCTAAACATAACCTTAACACTAACCTGAAAACAAACCCAAACCTTAGCCAAAACCCTAACCCTCACCCTATGTTAAACTTCACCCTATCCCTAACCTAAAGTTAACCCTAACTTTAACCCTAACCCTACCCCTAAACCTAACCCTCACCTTAACCTTGGCCCACCTGTAACCCTAAACCTAACCCTTACAATAACTCTGACCCTAATCCTCGCCCTAAACCTAATTCTAATCCTAACCCTCACCTAAGCTTAACCCTATCTTTAAGCCTACCATAAACTTAAACCTAACCCTAACTCTAACCCTATCCGCAGCCCTAACCCTAGCCCTAACCCTAACCGTAACACTTACCCCAAACCCTCACCTTAACAGTAAATGTAACTCTGACTCTTACCCTAAACCTAAAAAAAAAACCTTAACCCGAAATACACCCCTATGCTAAACCTAACCGGAACACTAACACCTAACACTAACTCTAACCCTAATCCTTAGCCTAAACTTAACCTTAACCCTAAACCTAACCCTAACCACAACCCTAACTCTAAACCTAACCCTAACCCTAAACCGAACCCTCACCCTTTAACAAAATTTCACCCTACCCATAACCCTAAACCTACCCTAACTTCAATCATAGCCTAATCCTAACCAAAACTAAAACTAACCCTAAACCTAACTCGAACCCTAAACCTAAACTTAACCCTAACCACTGACCCTAACTCTAACCATAACCCTAAGCGGAACCCTGACCCTTAACCAAAATTTCACCCTAACCATAACCCTAAACCTACCCTAAATTCATTCAAACCCTAACCCTAAGCAAAACTAACACTAACACTAAACCTAATCCTAACCCCAAACCTAAACCTAACCCTAACCCTGAACGTAACCTGAACCCTAACTCCTAACCCTAACCCTCGCGCTTAACATAAACTTCACCGAAACCCTAACGCTAAAACTAAACATAGCGTTAAATCTCCCCCTAACCCTGACCCTAACCCTAATCCTAACCATAAACCTAACCCTAAACTTAACCCTAACCATGACCCTAACTCTAACTCTAATCCTAACCCTAAAACTTACCCTACACACTCAGCTTAAATGGAAACCTAGCACTCACCCTCACCCTAACATCTAAACCTAACCCAACCCTTAACCTAACCCTGTCTCTAACCTTAACCTAGACCTAAACCTAACCATGACTTAACCCAAAAACCAACCCTAACCCTCACTCTAAAACTAACCTTAACCCTACACTTACTCCTAACATTAACCCTAGCCCTAACCCCTAACGCTAAACCTAAGCACAACCCTCACCCGTAAACTTCACCCTAGCCCTAGCCCTAGCCCTAACCCTAAACCAGACCCTAACATTAACCCAAACACCTAACCCTATCGCTGCTAAGCCTAACCCTAAACCTAACCCTAACCTTAACCCAAACGCCTAATCCTAACCCGAACCCTCATCCTTAACCTAAACTTCACCTTAAACCTAAGTCTAACCCTAACCCTAAAACTAAACCTAACCCTTAACTCTCCCCTAACTCTAGCCCTAACCCTAAACCTAACCCTAACCCTAACTCTAACCCTAACCATAACACCCTAAAACATCAGCTTAATGTAAGCCTAACACTAACCCTCACACGAACCCCTAACACTTTCCCTAACTCTAAGCCTATCCCTTACCCTAACCCTAACTCTAACCTTGACCCTAAATAGAACACTAACTCTAACCCTCACCTTGGACCTAAACCTAAATCTTACCCTACACCTAACCCTAACCGCAATCCTAATCCTAACGCTGACTCTAACCCTAATCATAACACTTACCCTAAACCCTCAGCTTAACCATAAAACTAACGGTAGCCCTCACCCTAAACCCTAACCGAATCCCACAACCCTAACCCTAAGGCTATCCGAAACCCTAACCCTAATGCTATCCGAAACCCTAACCCTAACACTAACCTGAAACCCCTGACCCTAACGATAAACCTAACCCTAACCCAAACCCTAACCCCAACACCAAAGCCTAACAAAAACCTTAACCCTAACTGTAACACTCACCGAAACCTAATCAGAAGCCTAACCCCAACCCTAAACCAACCCTAACCATGACCGGAACCACAAAGCCTAACCGGAACCCTCACACAAACCCTAACCCTAACCCTAAACTACAACTCTAACCCCTAACACCTTACCATATCCATAATCCTAACCCTACCCAAACCTAACCCTAAACCTAACCCTCACCCCAACCACAACGCCTAACACAACCCTAACCATAGCCCTAACCATAACACTAAACACTAACCTAAAATCTAACCCTAACACTAAAACTCAACACAACCCCTAAACTTAACCCTAACCCTAAACATAACCTTAACACTAACCTGAAAACAAACCCAAACCTTAGCCAAAACCCTAACCCTCACCCTATGTTAAACTTCACCCTATCCCTAACCTAAAGTTAACCCTAACTTTAACCCTAACCCTACCCCTAAACCTAACCCTCACCTTAACCTTGGCCCACCTGTAACCCTAAACCTAACCCTTACAATAACTCTGACCCTAATCCTCGCCCTAAACCTAATTCTAATCCTAACCCTCACCTAAGCTTAACCCTATCTTTAAGCCTACCATAAACTTAAACCTAACCCTAACTCTAACCCTATCCGCAGCCCTAACCCTAGCCCTAACCCTAACCGTAACACTTACCCCAAACCCTCACCTTAACAGTAAATGTAACTCTGACTCTTACCCTAAACCTAAAAAAAAAACCTTAACCCGAAATACACCCCTATGCTAAACCTAACCGGAACACTAACACCTAACACTAACTCTAACCCTAATCCTTAGCCTAAACTTAACCTTAACCCTAAACCTAACCCTAACCACAACCCTAACTCTAAACCTAACCCTAACCCTAAACCGAACCCTCACCCTTTAACAAAATTTCACCCTACCCATAACCCTAAACCTACCCTAACTTCAATCATAGCCTAATCCTAACCAAAACTAAAACTAACCCTAAACCTAACTCGAACCCTAAACCTAAACTTAACCCTAACCACTGACCCTAACTCTAACCATAACCCTAAGCGGAACCCTGACCCTTAACCAAAATTTCACCCTAACCATAACCCTAAACCTACCCTAAATTCATTCAAACCCTAACCCTAAGCAAAACTAACACTAACACTAAACCTAATCCTAACCCCAAACCTAAACCTAACCCTAACCCTGAACGTAACCTGAACCCTAACTCCTAACCCTAACCCTCGCGCTTAACATAAACTTCACCGAAACCCTAACGCTAAAACTAAACATAGCGTTAAATCTCCCCCTAACCCTGACCCTAACCCTAATCCTAACCATAAACCTAACCCTAAACTTAACCCTAACCATGACCCTAACTCTAACTCTAATCCTAACCCTAAAACTTACCCTACACACTCAGCTTAAATGGAAACCTAGCACTCACCCTCACCCTAACATCTAAACCTAACCCAACCCTTAACCTAACCCTGTCTCTAACCTTAACCTAGACCTAAACCTAACCATGACTTAACCCAAAAACCAACCCTAACCCTCACTCTAAAACTAACCTTAACCCTACACTTACTCCTAACATTAACCCTAGCCCTAACCCCTAACGCTAAACCTAAGCACAACCCTCACCCGTAAACTTCACCCTAGCCCTAGCCCTAGCCCTAACCCTAAACCAGACCCTAACATTAACCCAAACACCTAACCCTATCGCTGCTAAGCCTAACCCTAAACCTAACCCTAACCTTAACCCAAACGCCTAATCCTAACCCGAACCCTCATCCTTAACCTAAACTTCACCTTAAACCTAAGTCTAACCCTAACCCTAAAACTAAACCTAACCCTTAACTCTCCCCTAACTCTAGCCCTAACCCTAAACCTAACCCTAACCCTAACTCTAACCCTAACCATAACACCCTAAAACATCAGCTTAATGTAAGCCTAACACTAACCCTCACACGAACCCCTAACACTTTCCCTAACTCTAAGCCTATCCCTTACCCTAACCCTAACTCTAACCTTGACCCTAAATAGAACACTAACTCTAACCCTCACCTTGGACCTAAACCTAAATCTTACCCTACACCTAACCCTAACCGCAATCCTAATCCTAACGCTGACTCTAACCCTAATCATAACACTTACCCTAAACCCTCAGCTTAACCATAAAACTAACGGTAGCCCTCACCCTAAACCCTAACCGAATCCCACAACCCTAACCCTAAGGCTATCCGAAACCCTAACCCTAATGCTATCCGAAACCCTAACCCTAACACTAACCTGAAACCCCTGACCCTAACGATAAACCTAACCCTAACCCAAACCCTAACCCCAACACCAAAGCCTAACAAAAACCTTAACCCTAACTGTAACACTCACCGAAACCTAATCAGAAGCCTAACCCCAACCCTAAACCAACCCTAACCATGACCGGAACCACAAAGCCTAACCGGAACCCTCACACAAACCCTAACCCTAACCCTAAACTACAACTCTAACCCCTAACACCTTACCATATCCATAATCCTAACCCTACCCAAACCTAACCCTAAACCTAACCCTCACCCCAACCACAACGCCTAACACAACCCTAACCATAGCCCTAACCATAACACTAAACACTAACCTAAAATCTAACCCTAACACTAAAACTCAACACAACCCCTAAACTTAACCCTAACCCTAAACATAACCTTAACACTAACCTGAAAACAAACCCAAACCTTAGCCAAAACCCTAACCCTCACCCTATGTTAAACTTCACCCTATCCCTAACCTAAAGTTAACCCTAACTTTAACCCTAACCCTACCCCTAAACCTAACCCTCACCTTAACCTTGGCCCACCTGTAACCCTAAACCTAACCCTTACAATAACTCTGACCCTAATCCTCGCCCTAAACCTAATTCTAATCCTAACCCTCACCTAAGCTTAACCCTATCTTTAAGCCTACCATAAACTTAAACCTAACCCTAACTCTAACCCTATCCGCAGCCCTAACCCTAGCCCTAACCCTAACCGTAACACTTACCCCAAACCCTCACCTTAACAGTAAATGTAACTCTGACTCTTACCCTAAACCTAAAAAAAAAACCTTAACCCGAAATACACCCCTATGCTAAACCTAACCGGAACACTAACACCTAACACTAACTCTAACCCTAATCCTTAGCCTAAACTTAACCTTAACCCTAAACCTAACCCTAACCACAACCCTAACTCTAAACCTAACCCTAACCCTAAACCGAACCCTCACCCTTTAACAAAATTTCACCCTACCCATAACCCTAAACCTACCCTAACTTCAATCATAGCCTAATCCTAACCAAAACTAAAACTAACCCTAAACCTAACTCGAACCCTAAACCTAAACTTAACCCTAACCACTGACCCTAACTCTAACCATAACCCTAAGCGGAACCCTGACCCTTAACCAAAATTTCACCCTAACCATAACCCTAAACCTACCCTAAATTCATTCAAACCCTAACCCTAAGCAAAACTAACACTAACACTAAACCTAATCCTAACCCCAAACCTAAACCTAACCCTAACCCTGAACGTAACCTGAACCCTAACTCCTAACCCTAACCCTCGCGCTTAACATAAACTTCACCGAAACCCTAACGCTAAAACTAAACATAGCGTTAAATCTCCCCCTAACCCTGACCCTAACCCTAATCCTAACCATAAACCTAACCCTAAACTTAACCCTAACCATGACCCTAACTCTAACTCTAATCCTAACCCTAAAACTTACCCTACACACTCAGCTTAAATGGAAACCTAGCACTCACCCTCACCCTAACATCTAAACCTAACCCAACCCTTAACCTAACCCTGTCTCTAACCTTAACCTAGACCTAAACCTAACCATGACTTAACCCAAAAACCAACCCTAACCCTCACTCTAAAACTAACCTTAACCCTACACTTACTCCTAACATTAACCCTAGCCCTAACCCCTAACGCTAAACCTAAGCACAACCCTCACCCGTAAACTTCACCCTAGCCCTAGCCCTAGCCCTAACCCTAAACCAGACCCTAACATTAACCCAAACACCTAACCCTATCGCTGCTAAGCCTAACCCTAAACCTAACCCTAACCTTAACCCAAACGCCTAATCCTAACCCGAACCCTCATCCTTAACCTAAACTTCACCTTAAACCTAAGTCTAACCCTAACCCTAAAACTAAACCTAACCCTTAACTCTCCCCTAACTCTAGCCCTAACCCTAAACCTAACCCTAACCCTAACTCTAACCCTAACCATAACACCCTAAAACATCAGCTTAATGTAAGCCTAACACTAACCCTCACACGAACCCCTAACACTTTCCCTAACTCTAAGCCTATCCCTTACCCTAACCCTAACTCTAACCTTGACCCTAAATAGAACACTAACTCTAACCCTCACCTTGGACCTAAACCTAAATCTTACCCTACACCTAACCCTAACCGCAATCCTAATCCTAACGCTGACTCTAACCCTAATCATAACACTTACCCTAAACCCTCAGCTTAACCATAAAACTAACTGTAGCCCTCACCCTAAACCCTAACCGAATCCCACAACCCTAACCCTAAGGCTATCCGAAACCCTAACCCTAATGCTATCCGAAACCCTAACCCTAACACTAACCTGAAACCCCTGACCCTAACGATAAACCTAACCCTAACCCAAACCCTAACCCCAACACCAAAGCCTAACAAAAACCTTAACCCTAACTGTAACACTCACCGAAACCTAATCAGAAGCCTAACCCCAACCCTAAACCAACCCTAACCATGACCGGAACCACAAAGCCTAACCGGAACCCTCACACAAACCCTAACCCTAACCCTAAACTACAACTCTAACCCCTAACACCTTACCATATCCATAATCCTAACCCTACCCAAACCTAACCCTAAACCTAACCCTCACCCCAACCACAACGCCTAACACAACCCTAACCATAGCCCTAACCATAACACTAAACACTAACCTAAAATCTAACCCTAACACTAAAACTCAACACAACCCCTAAACTTAACCCTAACCCTAAACATAACCTTAACACTAACCTGAAAACAAACCCAAACCTTAGCCAAAACCCTAACCCTCACCCTATGTTAAACTTCACCCTATCCCTAACCTAAAGTTAACCCTAACTTTAACCCTAACCCTACCCCTAAACCTAACCCTCACCTTAACCTTGGCCCACCTGTAACCCTAAACCTAACCCTTACAATAACTCTGACCCTAATCCTCGCCCTAAACCTAATTCTAATCCTAACCCTCACCTAAGCTTAACCCTATCTTTAAGCCTACCATAAACTTAAACCTAACCCTAACTCTAACCCTATCCGCAGCCCTAACCCTAGCCCTAACCCTAACCGTAACACTTACCCCAAACCCTCACCTTAACAGTAAATGTAACTCTGACTCTTACCCTAAACCTAAAAAAAAAACCTTAACCCGAAATACACCCCTATGCTAAACCTAACCGGAACACTAACACCTAACACTAACTCTAACCCTAATCCTTAGCCTAAACTTAACCTTAACCCTAAACCTAACCCTAACCACAACCCTAACTCTAAACCTAACCCTAACCCTAAACCGAACCCTCACCCTTTAACAAAATTTCACCCTACCCATAACCCTAAACCTACCCTAACTTCAATCATAGCCTAATCCTAACCAAAACTAAAACTAACCCTAAACCTAACTCGAACCCTAAACCTAAACTTAACCCTAACCACTGACCCTAACTCTAACCATAACCCTAAGCGGAACCCTGACCCTTAACCAAAATTTCACCCTAACCATAACCCTAAACCTACCCTAAATTCATTCAAACCCTAACCCTAAGCAAAACTAACACTAACACTAAACCTAATCCTAACCCCAAACCTAAACCTAACCCTAACCCTGAACGTAACCTGAACCCTAACTCCTAACCCTAACCCTCGCGCTTAACATAAACTTCACCGAAACCCTAACGCTATAACTAAACATAGCGTTAAATCTCCCCCTAACCCTGACCCTAACCCTAATCCTAACCATAAACCTAACCCTAAACTTAACCCTAACCATGACCCTAACTCTAACTCTAATCCTAACCCTAAAACTTACCCTACACACTCAGCTTAAATGGAAACCTAGCACTCACCCTCACCCTAACATCTAAACCTAACCCAACCCTTAACCTAACCCTGTCTCTAACCTTAACCTAGACCTAAACCTAACCATGACTTAACCCAAAAACCAACCCTAACCCTCACTCTAAAACTAACCTTAACCCTACACTTACTCCTAACATTAACCCTAGCCCTAACCCCTAACGCTAAACCTAAGCACAACCCTCACCCGTAAACTTCACCCTAGCCCTAGCCCTAGCCCTAACCCTAAACCAGACCCTAACATTAACCCAAACACCTAACCCTATCGCTGCTAAGCCTAACCCTAAACCTAACCCTAACCTTAACCCAAACGCCTAATCCTAACCCGAACCCTCATCCTTAACCTAAACTTCACCTTAAACCTAAGTCTAACCCTAACCCTAAAACTAAACCTAACCCTTAACTCTCCCCTAACTCTAGCCCTAACCCTAAACCTAACCCTAACCCTAACTCTAACCCTAACCATAACACCCTAAAACATCAGCTTAATGTAAGCCTAACACTAACCCTCACACGAACCCCTAACACTTTCCCTAACTCTAAGCCTATCCCTTACCCTAACCCTAACTCTAACCTTGACCCTAAATAGAACACTAACTCTAACCCTCACCTTGGACCTAAACCTAAATCTTACCCTACACCTAACCCTAACCGCAATCCTAATCCTAACGCTGACTCTAACCCTAATCATAACACTTACCCTAAACCCTCAGCTTAACCATAAAACTAACGGTAGCCCTCACCCTAAACCCTAACCGAATCCCACAACCCTAACCCTAAGGCTATCCGAAACCCTAACCCTAACACTAACCTGAAACCCCTGACCCTAACGATAAACCTAACCCTAACCCAAACCCTAACCCCAACACCAAAGCCTAACAAAAACCTTAACCCTAACTGTAACACTCACCGAAACCTAATCAGAAGCCTAACCCCAACCCTAAACCAACCCTAACCATGACCGGAACCACAAAGCCTAACCGGAACCCTCACACAAACCCTAACCCTAACCCTAAACTACAACTCTAACCCCTAACACCTTACCATATCCATAATCCTAACCCTACCCAAACCTAACCCTAAACCTAACCCTCACCCCAACCACAACGCCTAACACAACCCTAACCATAGCCCTAACCATAACACTAAACACTAACCTAAAATCTAACCCTAACACTAAAACTCAACACAACCCCTAAACTTAACCCTAACCCTAAACATAACCTTAACACTAACCTGAAAACAAACCCAAACCTTAGCCATAACCCTAACCCTCACCCTATGTTAAACTTCACCCTATCCCTAACCTAAAGTTAACCCTAACTTTAACCCTAACCCTACCCCTAAACCTAACCCTCACCTTAACCTTGGCCCACCTGTAACCCTAAACCTAACCCTTACAATAACTCTGACCCTAATCCTCGCCCTAAACCTAATTCGAATCCTAACCCTCACCTAAGCTTAACCCTATCTTTAAGCCTAACATAAAATTAAACCTAACCCTAACTCTAAACCTATCCGCAGCCCTAACCCTAACCCTAACCCTAACCGTAACACTTACTCAAAACCCTCACCTTAACGGTAAATGTAACTCTGACTCTTACCCTAAACCTAAGAAAAAAAAACTTAACCCGAAATACAACCCTATGCTAAACCTAACCGAAACACTAACACCTAACCCTAACTCTAACCCTAATCCTTAGCCTAAACTTAACCTTAACCCTAAACCTAACCCTAACCACAACCCTAACTCTAACCCTAACACTAACCCTAAAGCAAACCCTCACCCTTTAACAAAATTTCACCCTAACCATAACCCTAAACCTACCCTAACTTCATTCATAGCCTAATGCTAACCAAAACTAAAACTAACCCTAAACGTAACTGTAGCCCTAAACCTAAACTTAACCCTAACCACTGACCCTAACTCTAACCCTAACCCTAAGCGGAACCCTGACCCTTAACCAAAATTTCACCCTAACCATAACCCTAAACCTACCCTAAATTCATTCAAACCCTAACCCTAAGCAAAACTAACACTAACACTAAACCTAACCCTAACCCCAAACCTAAACCTAACCCTAACCCTGAACCTAACCTGAATGCTAACTCCTAACCCTAACCGTCGCGGTTAACATAAACTTCACCGAAACCCTAATGCTAAAACTAAACATAACGTTAAATCTCCCCCAACCCTGACCCTAACCCTAAACCTAACCATAAACCTAACCCTAACCCTAAACTTAACCCTAAACATGACCCTAACTCTAACTCTAATCCTAACCCTAAAACTTACCCTACACACTCAGCTTAAATGGAAACCTAGCACTCACCCTCACCCTAACATCTAAACCTAACCCAACCCTTAACCTAACCCTATCTCTAACCTTAACCTAGCCCTAAACCTAACCATGACTTAACCCAAAAACCAACCCTAACCCTCACTCTAAAACTAACCTTAACCCTACACTTACTCCTAACATTAACCCTAGCCCTAACCCCTAACGCTAAACCTAAGCACAACCCTCACCCGTAAACTTCACCCTAGCCCTAGCCCTAGCCCTAACCCTAAACCTGACCCTAACATTAACCCAAACACCTAACCCTATGGCTGCTAAGCCTAACCCTAAACCTAACCCTAACCTTAACCCAAACGCCTAATCCTAACCCGAACCCTCATCCTTAACCTAAACTTCACCTTAAACCTAAGTCTAACCCTAACCCTAAAACTAAACCTAACCCTTAACTCTCCCCTGACTCTAGCCCTAACCCTAACCATAACCATAACACCCTAAAACATCAGCTTAATGTAAACCTAACACTAACCCTCACACGAACCCCTAACACTTTCCCTAACTCTAAGCCTATTCCTTACCCTAACCCTAACTCTAACCTTGACCCTAAATAGAACACTAACTCTAACCCTCAACTTGGACCTAAACCTAAATCTTACCCTACACCTAACCCTAACCGTAGACGTAACCCTAACTCTGACTCTAACCCTAATCATATCACTTACCCTAAACCCTCAGCTTTACTATGAAATTAACGGTAACCCTCACCCTAAACCCTAACCGAATCTCACAACCCTAACCCTAATGCTATCCGAAACCCTAACCCTAATGCTATCCGAAACCCTAACCCTAACACTAACCTGAAACCCCTGACCCTAACGATAAACCTAACCCTAACCCAAACCCTAACCCCAACACCAAAGCCTAACAAAAACCTTAACCCTAACTGTAACACTCACCGAAACCTAATCAGAAGCCTAACCCCAACCCTAAACCAACCCTAACCATGACCGGAACCACAAAGCCTAACCGGAACCCTCACACAAACCCTAACCCTAACCCTAAACTACACCTCTAACCCCTAACACCTTACCATATCCATAATCCTAACCCCACCCAAACCTAACCCTAAACCTAACCCTCACCCCAACCACAACGCCTAACACAACCCTAACCATAGCCCTAACCATAACACTAAACACTAACCTAAAATCTAACCCTAACACTAAAACTCAACACAACCCCTAAACTTAACCCTAACCCTACACATGACCTTAACACTAACCTGAAAACAAACCCAAACCTTAGCCATAACCCTAACCCTCACCCTATGTTAAACTTCACCCTATCCCTAACCTAAAGTTAACCCTAACTTTAACCCTAACCCTACCCCTAAACCTAACCCTCACCTTAACCTTGGCCCACCTGTAACCCTAAACCTAGCCCTTACAATAACTCTGACCCTAATCCTCGCCCTAAACCTAATTCTAATCCTAACCCTCACCTAAGCTTAACCCTATCTTTAAGCCTACCATAAACTTAAACCTAACCCTAACTCTAACCCTATCCGCAGCCCTAACCCTAGCCCTAACCGTAACCGTAACACTTACCCCAAACCCTCACCTTAACGGTAAATGTAACTCTGACTCTTACCCTAAACCTAAAAAAAAAAACTTAACCCGAAATACACCCCTATGCTAAACCTAACCGAAACACTAACACCTAACCCTAACTCTAACCCTAATCCTTAGCCTAAACTTAACCTTAACCCTAAACCTAACCCTAACCACAACCCTAACTCTAAACCTAACCGTAACCCTAAAGTGAACCCTCACCCTTTAACACAATTTTACCCTACCCATAACCCTAAACCTACCCTAACTTCATTCATAGCCTAATGCTAACCAAAACTGAAATTAACCCTAAACCTAACTGTAGCCCTAAACCTAAACTTAAACCTAACCCCTGACCCTAACTCTAACCCTAACCCTAAGGGGAACCCTGACCTTTAACCAAAAGTTTACCCTAACCATAACCCTAAACCTACCCTAAATTCATTCAAACCCTAACCCTAAGCAAAACTAACACTAACACTAAACCTAACCCTAACCCCAAACCTAAACCTAACCCTAACCCTGAACCTAACCTGAACGCTAACTCCTAACCCTAACCGTCGCGGTTAACATAAACTTCACCGAAACCCTAATGCTAAAACTAAACATAACGTTAAATCTCCCCCAACCCTGACCCTAACCCTAAACCTAACCATAAACCTAACCCTAACCCAAACCCTAACCCCAACACCAAAGCCTAACAAAAACCTTAACCCTAACTGTAACACTCACCGAAACCTAATCAGAAGCCTAACCCCAACCCTAAACCAACCCTAACCATGACCGGAACCACAAAGCCTAACCGGAACCCTCACACAAACCCTAACCCTAACCCTAAACTACAACTCTAACCCCTAACACCTTACCATATCCATAATCCTAACCCTACCCAAACCTAACCCTAAACCTAACCCTCACCCCAACCACAACGCCTAACACAACCCTAACCATAGCCCTAACCATAACACTAAACACTAACCTAAAATCTAACCCTAACACTAAAACTCAACACAACCCCTAAACTTAACCCTAACCCTAAACATAACCTTAACACTAACCTGAAAACAAACCCAAACCTTAGCCATAACCCTAACCCTCACCCTATGTTAAACTTCACCCTATCCCTAACCTAAAGTTAACCCTAACTTTAACCCTAACCCTACCCCTAAACCTAACCCTCACCTTAACCTTGGCCCACCTGTAACCCTAAACCTAACCCTTACAATAACTCTGACCCTAATCCTCGCCCTAAACCTAATTCTAATCCTAACCCTCACCTAAGCTTAACCCTATCTTTAAGCCTAACATAAAATTAAACCTAACCCTAACTCTAAACCTATCCGCAGCCCTAACCCTAACCCTAACCCTAACCGTAACACTTACTCAAAACCCTCACCTTAACGGTAAATGTAACTCTGACTCTTACCCTAAACCTAAGAAAAAAAAACTTAACCCGAAATACAACCCTATGCTAAACCTAACCGAAACACTAACACCTAACCCTAACTCTAACCCTAATCCTTAGCCTAAACTTAACCTTAACCCTAAACCTAACCCTAACCACAACCCTAACTCTAACCCTAACACTAACCCTAAAGCAAACCCTCACCCTTTAACAAAATTTCACCCTAACCATAACCCTAAACCTACCCTAACTTCATTCATAGCCTAATGCTAACCAAAACTTAAACTAACCCTAAACGTAACTGTAGCCCTAAACCTAAACTTAACCCTAACCACTGACCCTAACTCTAACCCTAACCCTAAGCGGAACCCTGACCCTTAACCAAAATTTCACCCTAACCATAACCCTAAACCTACCCTAAATTCATTCAAACCCTAACCCTAAGCAAAACTAACACTAACACTAAACCTAACCCTAACCCCAAACCTAAACCTAACCCTAACCCTGAACCTAACCTGAATGCTAACTCCTAACCCTAACCGTCGCGGTTAACATAAACTTCACCGAAACCCTAATGCTAAAACTAAACATAACGTTAAATCTCCCCCAACCCTGACCCTAACCCTAAACCTAACCATAAACCTAACCCTAACCCTAAACTTAACCCTAAACATGACCCTAACTCTAACTCTAATCCTAACCCTAAAACTTACCCTACACACTCAGCTTAAATGGAAACCTAGCACTCACCCTCACCCTAACATCTAAACCTAACCCAACCCTTAACCTAACCCTATCTCTAACCTTAACCTAGCCCTAAACCTAACCATGACTTAACCCAAAAACCAACCCTAACCCTCACTCTAAAACTAACCTTAACCCTACACTTACTCCTAACATTAACCCTAGCCCTAACCCCTAACGCTAAACCTAAGCACAACCCTCACCCGTAAACTTCACCCTAGCCCTAGCCCTAGCCCTAACCCTAAACCTGACCCTAACATTAACCCAAACACCTAACCCTATGGCTGCTAAGCCTAACCCTAAACCTAACCCTAACCTTAACCCAAACGCCTAATCCTAACCCGAACCCTCATCCTTAACCTAAACTTCACCTTAAACCTAAGTCTAACCCTAACCCTAAAACTAAACCTAACCCTTAACTCTCCCCTGACTCTAGCCCTAACCCTAACCATAACCATAACACCCTAAAACATCAGCTTAATGTAAACCTAACACTAACCCTCACACGAACCCCTAACACTTTCCCTAACTCTAAGCCTATCCCTTACCCTAACCCTAACTCTAACCTTGACCCTAAATAGAACACTAACTCTAACCCTCAACTTGGACCTAAACCTAAATCTTACCCTACACCTAACCCTAACCGTAGACGTAACCCTAACTCTGACTCTAACCCTAATCATATCACTTACCCTAAACCCTCAGCTTTACTATGAAATTAACGGTAACCCTCACCCTAAACCCTAACCGAATCTCACAACCCTAACCCTAATGCTATCCGAAACCCTAACCCTAATGCTATCCGAAACCCTAACCCTAACACTAACCTGAAACCCCTGACCCTAACGATAAACCTAACCCTAACCCAAACCCTAACCCCAACACCAAAGCCTAACAAAAACCTTAACCCTAACTGTAACACTCACCGAAACCTAATCAGAAGCCTAACCCCAACCGTAAACCAACCCTAACCATGACCGGAACCACAAAGCCTAACCGGAACCCTCACACAAACCCTAACCCTAACCCTAAACTACACCTCTAACCCCTAACACCTTACCATATCCATAATCCTAACCCCACCCAAACCTAACCCTAAACCTAACCCTCACCCCAACCACAACGCCTAACACAACCCTAACCATAGCCCTAACCATAACACTAAACACTAACCTAAAATCTAACCCTAACACTAAAACTCAACACAACCCCTAAACTTAACCCTAACCCTACACATGACCTTAACACTAACCTGAAAACAAACCCAAACCTTAGCCATAACCCTAACCCTCACCCTATGTTAAACTTCACCCTATCCCTAACCTAAAGTTAACCCTAACTTTAACCCTAACCCTACCCCTAAACCTAACCCTCACCTTAACCTTGGCCCACCTGTAACCCTAAACCTAGCCCTTACAATAACTCTGACCCTAATCCTCGCCCTAAACCTAATTCTAATCCTAACCCTCACCTAAGCTTAACCCTATCTTTAAGCCTACCATAAACTTAAACCTAACCCTAACTCTAACCCTATCCGCTGCCCTAACCCTAGCCCTAACTGTAACCGTAACACTTACCCCAAACCCTCACCTTAACGGTAAATGTAACTCTGACTCTTACCCTAAACCTAAAAAAAAAAACTTAACCTGAAATACACCCCTATGCTAAACCTAACCGAAACACTAACACCTAACCCTAACTCTAACCGTAATCCTTAGCCTAAACTTAACCTTAACCCTAAACCTAACCCTAACCACAACCCTAACTCTAAACCTAACCGTAACCCTAAAGTGAACCCTCACCCTTTAACACAATTTTACCCTACCCATAACCCTAAACCTACCATAACTTCATTCATAGCCTAATGCTAACCAAAACTGAAATTAACCCTAAACCTAACTGTAGCCCTAAACCTAAACTTAAACCTAACCCCTGACCCTAACTCTAACCCTAACCCTAAGGGGAACCCTGACCTTTAACCAAAAGTTTACCCTAACCATAACCCTAAACCTACCCTAAATTCATTCAAACCCTAACCCTAAGCAAAACTAACACTAACACTAAACCTAACCCTAACCCCAAACCTAAACCTAACCCTAACCCTGAACCTAACCTGAACGCTAACTCCTAACCCTAACCGTCGCGGTTAACATAAACTTCACCCAAACCCTAATGCTAAAACTAAACATAACGTTAAATCTCCCCCAACCCTGACCCTAAACCTAAACCTAACCATAAACCTAACCCTAACCCAAACCCTAACCCCAACACCAAAGCCTAACAAAAACCTTAACCCTAACTGTAACACTCACCGAAACCTAATCAGAAGCCTAACCCCAACCCTAAACCAACCCTAACCATGACCGGAACCACAAAGCCTAACCGGAACCCTCACACAAACCCTAACCCTAACCCTAAACTACACCTCTAACCCCTAACACCTTACCATATCCATAATCCTAACCCCACCCAAACCTAACCCTAAACCTAACCCTCACCCCAACCACAACGCCTAACACAACCCTAACCATAGCCCTAACCATAACACTAAACACTAACCTAAAATCTAACCCTAACACTAAAACTAAACACAACCCCTAAACTTAACCCTAACCCTACACATGACCTTAACACTAACCTGAAAACAAACCCAAACCTTAGCCATAACCCTAACCCTCACCCTATGTTAAACTTCACCCTATCCCTAACCTAAAGTTAACCCTAACTTTAACCCTAACCCTACCCCTAAACCTAACCCTCACCTTAACCTTGGCCCACCTGTAACCCTAAACCTAACCCTTACAATAGCTCTGACCCTAATCCTCGCCCTAAACCTAATTCTAATCCTAACCCTCACCTAAGCTTAACCCTATCTTTAAGCCTACCATAAACTTAAACCTAACCCTAACTCTAACCCTATCCGCAGCCCTAACCCTAACCCTAACCGTAACACTTACCCAAAACCCTCACCTTAACGGTAAATGTAACTCTGACTCTTACCCTAAACCTAAAAAAAAAACTTAACCCGAAATACAACCCTATGCTAAACCTAACCGAAACACTAACACCTAACCCTAACTCTAACCGTAATCCTTAGCCTAAACTTAACCTTAACCCTAAACCTAACCCTAACCACAACCCTAACTCTAAACCTAACCGTAACCCTAAAGCGAACCCTCACCCTTTAACACAATTTTACCCTACCCATAACCCTAAACCTACCCTAACTTCATTCATAGCCTAATGCTAACCAAAACTGAAATTAACCCTAAACCTAACTGTAGCCCTAAACCTAAACTTAAACCTAACCACTGACCCTAACTCTAACCCTAACCCTAAGGGGAACCCTGACCCTTAACCAAAAGTTTACCCTAACCATAACCCTAAACCTACCCTAAATTCATTCAAACCCTAACCCTAAGCAAAACTAACACTAACACTAAACCTAACCCTAACCCCAAACCTAAACCTAACCCTAACCCTGAACCTAACCTGAACGCTAACTCCTAACCCTAACCCTCGCGCTTAACATAAAGTTCACCCAAACCCTAATGCTAAAACTAAACATAACGTTAAATCTCCCCCAACCCTGACCCTAACCCTAAACCTAACCATAAACCTAACCCTAACCCAAACCCTAACCCCAACACCAAAGCCTAACAAAAACCTTAACCCTAACTGTAACACTCACCGAAACCGAATCAGAAGCCTAACCCCAACCCTAAACCAACCCTAACCATGACCGGAACCACAAAGCCTAACCGGAACCCTCACACAAACCCTAACCCTAACCCTAAACTACACCTCTAACCCCTAACACCTTACCATATCCATAATCCTAACCCCACCCAAACCTAACCCTAAACCTAACCCTCACCCCAACCACAACGCCTAACACAACCCTAACCATAGCCCTAACCATAACACTAAACACTAACCTAAAATCTAACCCTAACACTAAAACTAAACACAACCCCTAAACTTAACCCTAACCCTACACATGACCTTAACACTAACCTGAAAACAAACCCAAACCTTAGCCATAACCCTAACCCTCACCCTATGTTAAACTTCACCCTATCCCTAACCTAAAGTTAACCCTAACTTTAACCCTAACCCTACCCCTAAACCTAACCCTCACCTTAACCTTGGCCCACCTGTAACCCTAAACCTAACCCTTACAATAACTCTGACCCTAATCCTCGCCCTAAACCTAATTCTAATCCTAACCCTCACCTAAGCTTAACCCTATCTTTAAGCCTACCATAAACTTAAACCTAACCCTAACTCTAACCCTATCCGCAGCCTTAACCCTAACCCTAACCGTAACACTTACCCAAAACCCTCACCTTAACGGTAAATGTAACTCTGACTCTTACCCTAAACCTAAAAAAAAAACTTAACCCGAAATACAACCCTATGCTAAACCTAACCGAAACACTAACACCTAACCCTAACTCTAACCCTAATCCTTAGCCTAAACTTAACCTTAACCCTAAACCTAACCCTAACCACAACCCTAACTCTAAACCTAACCGTAACCCTAAAGCGAACCCTCACCCTTTAACACAATTTTACCCTACCCATAACCCTAAACCTACCCTAACTTCATTCATAGCCTAATGCTAACCAAAACTGAAATTAACCCTAAACCTAACTGTAGCCCTAAACCTAAACTTAAACCTAACCACTGACCCTAACTCTAACCCTAACCCTAAGGGGAACCCTGACCCTTAACCAAAAGTTTACCCTAACCATAACCCTAAACCTACCCTAAATTCATTCAAACCCTAACCCTAAGCAAAACTAACACTAACACTAAACCTAACCCTAACCCCAAACCTAAACCTAACCCTAACCCTGAACCTAACCTGAACGCTAACTCCTAACCCTAACCCTCGCGCTTAACATAAAGTTCACCCAAACCCTAATGCTAAAACTAAACATAACGTTAAATCTCCCCCAACCCTGACCCTAACCCTAAACCTAACCATAAACCTAACCCTAACCCAAACCCTAACCCCAACACCAAAGCCTAACAAAAACCTTAACCCTAACTGTAACACTCACCGAAACCGAATCAGAAGCCTAACCCCAACCCTAAACCAACCCTAACCATGACCGGAACCACAAAGCCTAACCGGAACCCTCACACAAACCCTAACCCTAACCCTAAACTACACCTCTAACCCCTAACACCTTACCATATCCATAATCCTAACCCTACCCAAACCTAACCCTAAACCTAACCCTCACCCCAACCACAACGCCTAACACAACCCTAACCATAGCCCTAACCATAACAGTAAACACTAACCTAAAATCTAACCTTAACACTAAAACTAAACACAACCCCTAAACTTAACCCTAACCCTAAACATAACCTTAACACTAACCTGAAAACAAACCCAAACCTTAGCCATAACCCTAACCCTCACCCTATGTTAAACTTCACCCTATCCCTAACCTAAAGTTAACCCTAACTTTAACCCTAACCCTAACCCTAACCCTAACCCTAACCCTCACCTTAACCTTGGCCCACCTGTAACCCTAAACCTAACCCTTACAATAACTCTGACCCTAATCCTTGCCCTAAACCTAATTCTAATCCTAACCCTCACCTAAGCTTAACCCTATCTTTAAGCCTACCATAAACTTAAACCTAACCCTAACTCTAACCCTATCCGCAGCCTTAACCCTAACCCTAACCGTAACACTTACCCAAAACCCTCACCTTAACGGTAAATGTAACTCTGACTCTTACCCTAAACCTAAAAAAAAAACTTAACCCGAAATACAACCCTATGCTAAACCTAACCGAAACACTAACACCTAACCCTAACTCTAACCCTAATCCTTAGCCTAAACTTAACCTTAACCCTAAACCTAACCCTAACCACAACCCTAACTCTAAACCTAACCGTAACCCTAAAGCGAACCCTCACCCTTTAACACAATTTTACCCTACCCATAACCCTAAACCTACCCTAACTTCATTCATAGCCTAATGCTAACCAAAACTGAAATTAACCCTAAACCTAACTGTAGCCCTAAACCTAAACTTAAACCTAACCACTGACCCTAACTCTAACCCTAACCCTAAGGGGAACCCTGACCCTTAACCAAAAGTTTACCCTAACCATAACCCTAAACCTACCCTAAATTCATTCAAACCCTAACCCTAAGCAAAACTAACACTAACACTAAACCTAACCCTAACCCCAAACCTAAACCTAACCCTAACCCTAACCCTGAACCTAACCTGAACCCTAACCCCTAACCCTAACCCTCGTGCTTAACATAAAGTTCACCCAAACCCTAACGCTAAAACTAAACATAACGCTAAATCTCCCCCTAACCCTGACCCTAACCCTAATCCTAACCATAAACCTAACCCTAACCCTAAACTTAACCCTAACCATGACCCTAACTCTAACTCTAATCCTAACCCTAAAACTTACCCTCCACACTCAGCTTAAATGGAAACCTAGCACTCACCCTCACCCTAACATCTAAACCTAACCCAACCCTTAACCTAACCCTATCTCTAACCTTAACCTAGCCCTAAACCTAACCATGACTTAACCCAAAAACCAACCCTAACCCTCACTCTAAAACTAACCTTAACCCTACACTTACTCCTAACACTAACCCTAGCCCTAACCCCTAACGCTAAACCTAAGCACAACCCTCACCCGTAAACTTCACCCTAGCCCTAGCCCTAGCCCTAACCCTAAACCTGACCCTAACATTAACCCAAACACCTAACCCTATCGCTGCTAAGCCTAACCCTAAACCTAACCCTAACCTTAACCCAAACGCCTAATCCTAACCCGAACCCTCATCCTTAACCTAAACTTCACCTTAAACCTAAGTCAAACCCTAACCCTAAAACTAAACCAACCCTTAACTCTCCCCTAACTCTAGCCCTAACCCTAACCATAACCATAACACCCTAAAACATCAGCTTAATGTAAACCTAACACTAACCCTCACACGAACCCCTAACACTTTCCCTAACTCTAAGCCTATCCCTTACCCTAACCCTAACTCTAACCTTGACCCTAAATAGAACACTAACTCTAACCCTCAACTTGGACCTAAACCTAAATCTTACCCTACACCTAACCCTAACCTCAATCCTAACCCTAACTCTGACTCTAACCCTTATCATAACACTTACCCTAAACCCTCAGCTTAACCATAAAACTAACGGTAACCCTCACCCTAAACCCTAACCGAATCCCACAACCCTAACCCTAAGGCTATCCGAAACCCTAACCCTAATGCTATCCGAAACCCTAACCCTAACACTAACCTGAAACCCCTGACCCTAACGATAAACCTAACCCTAACCCAAACCCTAACCCCAACACCAAAGCCTAACAAAAACCTTAACCCTAACTGTAACACTCACCGAAACCTAATCAGAAGCCTAACCCCAACCCTAAACCAACCCTAACCATGACCGGAACCACAAAGCCTAACCGGAACCCTCACACAAACCCTAACCCTAACCCTAAACTACACCTCTAACCCCTAACACCTTACCATATCCATAATCCTAACCCCACCCAAACCTAACTCTAAACCTAACCCTCACCCCAACCACAACGCCTAACACAACCCTAACCATAGCCCTAACCATAACACTAAACACTAACCTAAAATCTAACCCTAACACTAAAACTAAACACAACCCCTAAACTTAACCCTAACCCTACACATGACCTTAACACTAACCTGAAAACAAACCCAAACCTTAGCCATAACCCTAACCCTCACCCTATGTTAAACTTCACCCTATCCCTAACCTAAAGTTAACCCTAACTTTAACCCTAACCCTACCCCTAAACCTAACCCTCACCTTAACCTTGGCCCACCTGTAACCCTAAACCTAACCCTTACAATAGCTCTGACCCTAATCCTCGCCCTAAACCTAATTCTAATCCTAACCCTCACCTAAGCTTAACCCTATCTTTAAGCCTACCATAAACTTAAACCTAACCCTAACTCTAACCCTATCCGCAGCCCTAACCCTAACCCTAACCGTAACACTTACCCAAAACCCTCACCTTAACGGTAAATGTAACTCTGACTCTTACCCTAAACCTAAAAAAAAAACTTAACCCGAAATACAACCCTATGCTAAACCTAACCGAAACACTAACACCTAACCCTAACTCTAACCCTAATCCTTAGCCTAAACTTAACCTTAACCCTAAACCTAACCCTAACCACAACCCTAACTCTAAACCTAACCGTAACCCTAAAGCGAACCCTCACCCTTTAACACAATTTTACCCTACCCATAACCCTAAACCTACCCTAACTTCATTCATAGCCTAATGCTAACCAAAACTGAAATTAACCCTAAACCTAACTGTAGCCCTAAACCTAAACTTAAACCTAACCACTGACCCTAACTCTAACCCTAACCCTAAGGGGAACCCTGACCCTTAACCAAAAGTTTACCCTAACCATAACCCTAAACCTACCCTAAATTCATTCAAACCCTAACCCTAAGCAAAACTAACACTAACACTAAACCTAACCCTAACCCCAAACC
Source organism: Elephas maximus indicus (assembly GCF_024166365.1). Classification (NCBI taxonomy): domain Eukaryota; kingdom Metazoa; phylum Chordata; class Mammalia; order Proboscidea; family Elephantidae; genus Elephas; species Elephas maximus. The sequence continues at coordinate 48,108,100 of NC_064844.1, forward strand.
TAAACCTAACCCTAACCCTGAACCTAACCTGAACGCTAACTCCTAACCCTAACCCTCGCGCTTAACATAAAGTTCACCCAAACCCTAATGCTAAAACTAAACATAACGTTAAATCTCCCCCAACCCTGACCCTAACCCTAAACCTAACCATAAACCTAACCCTAACCCAAACCCTAACCCCAACACCAAAGCCTAACAAAAACCTTAACCCTAACTGTAACACTCACCGAAACCTAATCAGAAGCCTAACCCCAACCCTAAACCAACCCTAACCATGACCGGAACCACAAAGCCTAACCGGAACCCTCACACAAACCCTAACCCTAACCCTAAACTACACCTCTAACCCCTAACACCTTACCATATCCATAATCCTAACCCCACCCAAACCTAACCCTAAACCTAACCCTCACCCCAACCACAACGCCTAACACAACCCTAACCATAGCCCTAACCATAACACTAAACACTAACCTAAAATCTAACCCTAACACTAAAACTAAACACAACCCCTAAACTTAACCCTAACCCTACACATGACCTTAACACTAACCTGAAAACAAACCCAAACCTTAGCCATAACCCTAACCCTCACCCTATGTTAAACTTCACCCTATCCCTAACCTAAAGTTAACCCTAACTTTAACCCTAACCCTACCCCTAAACCTAACCCTCACCTTAAGCTTGGCCCACCTGTAACCCTAAACCTAACCCTTACAATAGCTCTGACCCTAATCCTCGCCCTAAACCTAATTCTAATCCTAACCCTCACCTAAGCTTAACCCTATCTTTAAGCCTACCATAAACTTAAACCTAACCCTAACCCTATCCGCAGCCCTAACCCTAACCCTAACCGTAACACTTACCCAAAACCCTCACCTTAACGGTAAATGTAACTCTGACTCTTACCCTAAACCTAAAAAAAAAACTTAACCCGAAATACAACCCTATGCTAAACCTAACCGAAACACTAACACCTAACCCTAACTCTAACCGTAATCCTTAGCCTAAACTTAACCTTAACCCTAAACCTAACCCTAACCACAACCCTAACTCTAAACCTAACCGTAACCCTAAAGCGAACCCTCACCCTTTAACACAATTTTACCCTACCCATAACCCTAAACCTACCCTAACTTCATTCATAGCCTAATGCTAACCAAAACTGAAATTAACCCTAAACCTAACTGTAGCCCTAAACCTAAACTTAAACCTAACCACTGACCCTAACTCTAACCCTAACCCTAAGGGGAACCCTGACCCTTAACCAAAAGTTTACCCTAACCATAACCCTAAACCTACCCTAAATTCATTCAAACCCTAACCCTAAGCAAAACTAACACTAACACTAAACCTAACCCTAACCCCAAACCTAAACCTAACCCTAACCCTAACCCTGAACCTAACCTGAACCCTAACCCCTAACCCTAACCCTCGTGCTTAACATAAAGTTCACCCAAACCCTAACGCTAAAACTAAACATAACGCTAAATCTCCCCCTAACCCTGACCCTAACCCTAATCCTAACCATAAACCTAACCCTAACCCTAAACTTAACCCTAACCATGACCCTAACTCTAACTCTAATCCTAACCCTAAAACTTACCCTCCACACTCAGCTTAAATGGAAACCTAGCACTCACCCTCACCCTAACATCTAAACCTAACCCAACCCTTAACCTAACCCTATCTCTAACCTTAACCTAGCCCTAAACCTAACCATGACTTAACCCAAAAACCAACCCTAACCCTCACTCTAAAACTAACCTTAACCCTACACTTACTCCTAACATTAACCCTAGCCCTAACCCCTAACGCTAAACCTAAGCACAACCCTCACCCGTAAACTTCACCCTAGCCCTAGCCCTAGCCCTAACCCTAAACCTGACCCTAACATTAACCCAAACACCTAACCCTATCGCTGCTAAGCCTAACCCTAAACCTAACCCTAACCTTAACCCAAACGCCTAATCCTAACCCGAACCCTCATCCTTAACCTAAACTTCACCTTAAACCTAAGTCAAACCCTAACCCTAAAACTAAACCAACCCTTAACTCTCCCCTAACTCTAGCCCTAACCCTAACCATAACCATAACACCCTAAAACATCAGCTTAATGTAAACCTAACACTAACCCTCACACGAACCCCTAACACTTTCCCTAACTCTAAGCCTATCCCTTACCCTAACCCTAACTCTAACCTTGACCCTAAATAGAACACTAACTCTAACCCTCAACTTGGACCTAAACCTAAATCTTACCCTACACCTAACCCTAACCTCAATCCTAACCCTAACTCTGACTCTAACCCTAATCATAACACTTACCCTAAACCCTCAGCTTAACCATAAAACTAACGGTAACCCTCACCCTAAACCCTAACCGAATCCCACAACCCTAACCCTAAGGCTATCCGAAACCCTAACCCTAATGCTATCCGAAACCCTAACCCTAACACTAACCTGAAACCCCTGACCCTAACGATAAACCTAACCCTAACCCAAACCCTAACCCCAACACCAAAGCCTAACAAAAACCTTAACCCTAACTGTAACACTCACCGAAACCTAATCAGAAGCCTAACCCCAACCCTAAACCAACCCTAACCATGACCGGAACCACAAAGCCTAACCGGAACCCTCACACAAACCCTAACCCTAACCCTAAACTACACCTCTAACCCCTAACACCTTACCATATCCATAATCCTAACCCCACCCAAACCTAACCCTAAACCTAACCCTCACCCCAACCACAACGCCTAACACAACCCTAACCATAGCCCTAACCATAACACTAAACACTAACCTAAAATCTAACCCTAACACTAAAACTAAACACAACCCCTAAACTTAACCCTAACCCTACACATGACCTTAACACTAACCTGAAAACAAACCCAAACCTTAGCCATAACCCTAACCCTCACCCTATGTTAAACTTCACCCTATCCCTAACCTAAAGTTAACCCTAACTTTAACCCTAACCCTACCCCTAAACCTAACCCTCACCTTAACCTTGGCCCACCTGTAACCCTAAACCTAACCCTTACAATAGCTCTGACCCTAATCCTCGCCCTAAACCTAATTCTAATCCTAACCCTCACCTAAGCTTAACCCTATCTTTAAGCCTACCATAAACTTAAACCTAACCCTAACTCTAACCCTATCCGCAGCCCTAACCCTAACCCTAACCGTAACACTTACCCAAAACCCTCACCTTAACGGTAAATGTAACTCTGACTCTTACCCTAAACCTAAAAAAAAAACTTAACCCGAAATACAACCCTATGCTAAACCTAACCGAAACACTAACACCTAACCCTAACTCTAACCGTAATCCTTAGCCTAAACTTAACCTTAACCCTAAACCTAACCCTAACCACAACCCTAACTCTAAACCTAACCGTAACCCTAAAGCGAACCCTCACCCTTTAACACAATTTTACCCTACCCAGAACCCTAAACCTACCCTAACTTCATTCATAGCCTAATGCTAACCAAAACTGAAATTAACCCTAAACCTAACTGTAGCCCTAAACCTAAACTTAAACCTAACCACTGACCCTAACTCTAACCCTAACCCTAAGGGGAACCCTGACCCTTAACCAAAAGTTTACCCTAACCATAACCCTAAACCTACCCTAAATTCATTCAAACCCTAACCCTAAGCAAAACTAACACTAACACTAAACCTAACCCTAACCCCAAACCTAAACCTAACCCTAACCCTGAACCTAACCTGAACGCTAACTCCTAACCCTAACCCTCGCGCTTAACATAAAGTTCACCCAAACCCTAATGCTAAAACTAAACATAACGTTAAATCTCCCCCAACCCTGACCCTAACCCTAAACCTAACCATAAACCTAACCCTAACCCAAACCCTAACCCCAACACCAAAGCCTAACAAAAACCTTAACCCTAACTGTAACACTCACCGAAACCTAATCAGAAGCCTAACCCCAACCCTAAACCAACCCTAACCATGACCGGAACCACAAAGCCTAACCGGAACCCTCACACAAACCCTAACCCTAACCCTAAACTACACCTCTAACCCCTAACACCTTACCATATCCATAATCCTAACCCCACCCAAACCTAACCCTAAACCTAACCCTCACCCCAACCACAACGCCTAACACAACCCTAACCATAGCCCTAACCATAACAGTAAACACTAACCTAAAATCTAACCCTAACACTAAAACTAAACACAACCCCTAAACTTAACCCTAACCCTACACATGACCTTAACACTAACCTGAAAACAAACCCAAACCTTAGCCATTACCCTAACCCTCACCCTATGTTAAACTTCACCCTATCCCTAACCTAAAGTTAACCCTAACTTTAACCCTAACCCTAACCCTAACCCTAACCCTCACCTTAACCTTGGCCCACCTGTAACCCTAAACCTAACCCTTACAATAGCTCTGACCCTAATCCTCGCCCTAAACCTAATTCTAATCCTAACCCTCACCTAAGCTTAACCCTATCTTTAAGCCTACCATAAACTTAAACCTAACCCTAACTCTAACCCTATCCGCAGCCCTAACCCTAACCCTAACCGTAACACTTACCCAAAACCCTCACCTTAACGGTAAATGTAACTCTGACTCTTACCCTAAACCTAAAAAAAAAACTTAACCCGAAATACAACCCTATGCTAAACCTAACCGAAACACTAACACCTAACCCTAACTCTAACCGTAATCCTTAGCCTAAACTTAACCTTAACCCTAAACCTAACCCTAACCACAACCCTAACTCTAAACCTAACCGTAACCCTAAAGCGAACCCTCACCCTTTAACACAATTTTACCCTACCCATAACCCTAAACCTACCCTAACTTCATTCATAGCCTAATGCTAACCAAAACTGAAATTAACCCTAAACCTAACTGTAGCCCTAAACCTAAACTTAAACCTAACCACTGACCCTAACTCTAACCCTAACCCTAAGGGGAACCCTGACCCTTAACCAAAAGTTTACCCTAACCATAACCCTAAACCTACCCTAAATTCATTCAAACCCTAACCCTAAGCAAAACTAACACTAACACTAAACCTAACCCTAACCCCAAACCTAAACCTAACCCTAACCCTGAACCTAACCTGAACGCTAACTCCTAACCCTAACCCTCGCGCTTAACATAAAGTTCACCCAAACCCTAATGCTAAAACTAAACATAACGTTAAATCTCCCCCAACCCTGACCCTAACTCTAAACCTAACCATAAACCTAACCCTAACCCAGACCCTAACCCCAACACCAAAGCCTAACAAAAACCTTAACCCTAACTGTAACACTCACCGAAACCTAATCAGAAGCCTAACCCCAACCCTAAACCAACCCTAACCATGACCGGAACCACAAAGCCTAACCGGAACCCTCACACAAACCCTAACCCTAACCCTAAACTACACCTCTAACCCCTAACACCTTACCATATCCATAATCCTAACCCCACCCAAACCTAACCCTAAACCTAACCCTCACCCCAACCACAACGCCTAACACAACCCTAACCATAGCCCTAACCATAACACTAAACACTAACCTAAAATCTAACCCGAACACTAAAACTAAACACAACCCCTAAACTTAACCCTAACCCTACACATGACCTTAACACTAACCTGAAAACAAACCCAAACCTTAGCCATAACCCTAACCCTCACCCTATGTTAAACTTCACCCTATCCCTAACCTAAAGTTAACCCTAACTTTAACCCTAACCCTACCCCTAAACCTAACCCTCACCTTAAGCTTGGCCCACCTGTAACCCTAAACCTAACCCTTACAATAGCTCTGACCCTAATCCTCGCCCTAAACCTAATTCTAATCCTAACCCTCACCTAAGCTTAACCCTATCTTTAAGCCTACCATAAACTTAAACCTAACCCTAACTCTAACCCTATCCGCAGCCCTAACCCTAACCCTAACCGTAACACTTACCCAAAACCCTCACCTTAACGGTAAATGTAACTCTGACTCTTACCCTAAACCTAAAAAAAAAACTTAACCCGAAATACAACCCTATGCTAAACCTAACCGAAACACTAACACCTAACCCTAACTCTAACCGTAATCCTTAGCCTAAACTTAACCTTAACCCTAAACCTAACCCTAACCACAACCCTAACTCTAAACCTAACCGTAACCCTAAAGCGAACCCTCACCCTTTAACACAATTTTACCCTACCCATAACCCTAAACCTACCCTAACTTCATTCATAGCCTAATGCTAACCAAAACTGAAATTAACCCTAAACCTAACTGTAGCCCTAAACCTAAACTTAAACCTAACCACTGACCCTAACTCTAACCCTAACCCTAAGGGGAACCCTGACCCTTAACCAAAAGTTTACCCTAACCATAACCCTAAACCTACCCTAAATTCATTCAAACCCTAACCCTAAGCAAAACTAACACTAACACTAAACCTAACCCTAACCCCAAACCTAAACCTAACCCTAACCCTAACCCTGAACCTAACCTGAACCCTAACCCCTAACCCTAACCCTCGTGCTTAACATAAAGTTCACCCAAACCCTAACGCTAAAACTAAACATAACGCTAAATCTCCCCCTAACCCTGACCCTAACCCTAATCCTAACCATAAACCTAACCCTAACCCTAAACTTAACCCTAACCATGACCCTAACTCTAACTCTAATCCTAACCCTAAAACTTACCCTCCACACTCAGCTTAAATGGAAACCTAGCACTCACCCTCACCCTAACATCTAAACCTAACCCAACCCTTAACCTAACCCTATCTCTAACCTTAACCTAGCCCTAAACCTAACCATGACTTAACCCAAAAACCAACCCTAACCCTCACTCTAAAACTAACCTTAACCCTACACTTACTCCTAACATTAACCCTAGCCCTAACCCCTAACGCTAAACCTAAGCACAACCCTCACCCGTAAACTTCACCCTAGCCCTAGCCCTAGCCCTAACCCTAAACCTGACCCTAACATTAACCCAAACACCTAACCCTATCGCTGCTAAGCCTAACCCTAAACCTAACCCTAACCTTAACCCAAACGCCTAATCCTAACCCGAACCCTCATCCTTAACCTAAACTTCACCTTAAACCTAAGTCAAACCCTAACCCTAAAACTAAACCAACCCTTAACTCTCCCCTAACTCTAGCCCTAACCCTAACCATAACCATAACACCCTAAAACATCAGCTTAATGTAAACCTAACACTAACCCTCACACGAACCCCTAACACTTTCCCTAACTCTAAGCCTATCCCTTACCCTAACCCTAACTCTAACCTTGACCCTAAATAGAACACTAACTCTAACCCTCAACTTGGACCTAAACCTAAATCTTACCCTACACCTAACCCTAACCTCAATCCTAACCCTAACTCTGACTCTAACCCTAATCATAACACTTACCCTAAACCCTCAGCTTAACCATAAAACTAACGGTAACCCTCACCCTAAACCCTAACCGAATCCCACAACCCTAACCCTAAGGCTATCCGAAACCCTAACCCTAATGCTATCCGAAACCCTAACCCTAACACTAACCTGAAACCCCTGACCCTAACGATAAACCTAACCCTAACCCAAACCCTAACCCCAACACCAAAGCCTAACAAAAACCTTAACCCTAACTGTAACACTCACCGAAACCTAATCAGAAGCCTAACCCCAACCCTAAACCAACCCTAACCATGACCGGAACCACAAAGCCTAACCGGAACCCTCACACAAACCCTAACCCTAACCCTAAACTACACCTCTAACCCCTAACACCTTACCATATCCATAATCCTAACCCTACCCAACCCTAACCCTAAACCTAACCCTCACCCCAACCACAACGCCTAACACAACCCTAACCATAGCCCTAACCATAACACTAAACACTAACCTAAAATCTAACCCTAACACTAAAACTAAACACAACCCCTAAACTTAACCCTAACCCTACACATGACCTTAACACTAACCTGAAAACAAACCCAAACCTTAGCCATAACCCTAACCCTCACCCTATGTTAAACTTCACCCTATCCCTAACCTAAAGTTAACCCTAACTTTAACCCTAACCCTACCCCTAAACCTAACCCTCACCTTAACCTTGGCCCACCTGTAACCCTAAACCTAACCCTTACAATAGCTCTGACCCTAATCCTCGCCCTAAACCTAATTCTAATCCTAACCCTCACCTAAGCTTAACCCTATCTTTAAGCCTACCATAAACTTAAACCTAACCCTAACTCTAACCCTATCCGCAGCCCTAACCCTAACCCTAACCGTAACACTTACCCAAAACCCTCACCTTAACGGTAAATGTAACTCTGACTCTTACCCTAAACCTAAAAAAAAAACTTAACCCGAAATACAACCCTATGCTAAACCTAACCGAAACACTAACACCTAACCCTAACTCTAACCGTAATCCTTAGCCTAAACTTAACCTTAACCCTAAACCTAACCCTAACCACAACCCTAACTCTAAACCTAACCGTAACCCTAAAGCGAACCCTCACCCTTTAACACAATTTTACCCTACCCATAACCCTAAACCTACCCTAACTTCATTCATAGCCTAATGCTAACCAAAACTGAAATTAACCCTAAACCTAACTGTAGCCCTAAACCTAAACTTAAACCTAACCACTGACCCTAACTCTAACCCTAACCCTAAGGGGAACCCTGACCCTTAACCAAAAGTTTACCCTAACCATAACCCTAAACCTACCCTAAATTCATTCAAACCCTAACCCTAAGCAAAACTAACACTAACACTAAACCTAACCCTAACCCCAAACCTAAACCTAACCCTAACCCTGAACCTAACCTGAACGCTAACTCCTAACCCCAACCCTCGCGCTTATCATAAAGTTCACCCAAACCCTAATGCTAAAACTAAACATAACGTTAAATCTCCCCCAACCCTGACCCTAACCCTAAACCTAACCATAAACCTAACCCTAACCCAAACCCTAACCCCAACACCAAAGCCTAACAAAAACCTTAACCCTAACTGTAACACTCACCGAAACCTAATCAGAAGCCTAACCCCAACCCTAAACCAACCCTAACCATGACCGGAACCACAAAGCCTAACCGGAACCCTCACACAAACCCTAACCCTAACCCTAAACTACACCTCTAACCCCTAACACCTTACCATATCCATAATCCTAACCCCACCCAAACCTAACCCTAAACCTAACCCTCACCCCAACCACAACGCCTAACACAACCCTAACCATAGCCCTAACCATAACACTAAACACTAACCTAAAATCTAACCCTAACACTAAAACTAAACACAACCCCTAAACTTAACCCTAACCCTACACATGACCTTAACACTAACCTGAAAACAAACCCAAACCTTAGCCATAACCCTAACCCTCACCCTATGTTAAACTTCACCCTATCCCTAACCTAAAGTTAACCCTAACTTTAACCCTAACCCTACCCCTAAACCTAACCCTCACCTTAACCTTGGCCCACCTGTAACCCTAAACCTAACCCTTACAATAGCTCTGACCCTAATCCTCGCCCTAAACCTAATTCTAATCCTAACCCTCACCTAAGCTTAACCCTATCTTTAAGCCTACCATAAACTTAAACCTAACCCTAACTCTAACCCTATCCGCAGCCCTAACCCTAACCCTAACCGTAACACTTACCCAAAACCCTCACCTTAACGGTAAATGTAACTCTGACTCTTACCCTAAACCTAAAAAAAAAACTTAACCCGAAATACAACCCTATGCTAAACCTAACCGAAACACTAACACCTAACCCTAACTCTAACCGTAATCCTTAGCCTAAACTTAACCTTAACCCTAAACCTAACCCTAACCACAACCCTAACTCTAAACCTAACCGTAACCCTAAAGCGAACCCTCACCCTTTAACACAATTTTACCCTACCCAGAACCCTAAACCTACCCTAACTTCATTCATAGCCTAATGCTAACCAAAACTGAAATTAACCCTAAACCTAACTGTAGCCCTAAACCTAAACTTAAACCTAACCACTGACCCTAACTCTAACCCTAACCCTAAGGGGAACCCTGACCCTTAACCAAAAGTTTACCCTAACCATAACCCTAAACCTACCCTAAATTCATTCAAACCCTAACCCTAAGCAAAACTAACACTAACACTAAACCTAACCCTAACCCCAAACCTAAACCTAACCCTAACCCTGAACCTAACCTGAACGCTAACTCCTAACCCTAACCCTCGCGCTTAACATAAAGTTCACCCAAACCCTAATGCTAAAACTAAACATAACGTTAAATCTCCCCCAACCCTGACCCTAACCCTAAACCTAACCATAAACCTAACCCTAACCCAAACCCTAACCCCAACACCAAAGCCTAACAAAAACCTTAACCCTAACTGTAACACTCACCGAAACCTAATCAGAAGCCTAACCCCAACCCTAAACCAACCCTAACCATGACCGGAACCACAAAGCCTAACCGGAACCCTCACACAAACCCTAACCCTAACCCTAAACTACACCTCTAACCCCTAACACCTTACCATATCCATAATCCTAACCCCACCCAAACCTAACCCTAAACCTAACCCTCACCCCAACCACAACGCCTAACACAACCCTAACCATAGCCCTAACCATAACAGTAAACACTAACCTAAAATCTAACCCTAACACTAAAACTAAACACAACCCCTAAACTTAACCCTAACCCTACACATGACCTTAACACTAACCTGAAAACAAACCCAAACCTTAGCCATAACCCTAACCCTCACCCTATGTTAAACTTCACCCTATCCCTAACCTAAAGTTAACCCTAACTTTAACCCTAACCCTAACCCTAACCCTAACCCTCACCTTAACCTTGGCCCACCTGTAACCCTAAACCTAACCCTTACAATAGCTCTGACCCTAATCCTCGCCCTAAACCTAATTCTAATCCTAACCCTCACCTAAGCTTAACCCTATCTTTAAGCCTACCATAAACTTAAACCTAACCCTAACTCTAACCCTATCCGCAGCCCTAACCCTAACCCTAACCGTAACACTTACCCAAAACCCTCACCTTAACGGTAAATGTAACTCTGACTCTTACCCTAAACCTAAAAAAAAAACTTAACCCGAAATACAACCCTATGCTAAACCTAACCGAAACACTAACACCTAACCCTAACTCTAACCCTAATCCTTAGCCTAAACTTAACCTTAACCCTAAACCTAACCCTAACCACAACCCTAACTCTAAACCTAACCGTAACCCTAAAGCGAACCCTCACCCTTTAACACAATTTTACCCTACCCATAACCCTAAACCTACCCTAACTTCATTCATAGCCTAATGCTAACCAAAACTGAAATTAACCCTAAACCTAACTGTAGCCCTAAACCTAAACTTAAACCTAACCACTGACCCTAACTCTAACCCTAACCCTAAGGGGAACCCTGACCCTTAACCAAAAGTTTACCCTAACCATAACCCTAAACCTACCCTAAATTCATTCAAACCCTAACCCTAAGCAAAACTAACACTAACACTAAACCTAACCCTAACCCCAAACCTAAACCTAACCCTAACCCTGAACCTAACCTGAACGCTAACTCCTAACCCTAACCCTCGCGCTTAACATAAAGTTCACCCAAACCCTAATGCTAAAACTAAACATAACGTTAAATCTCCCCCAACCCTGACCCTAACTCTAAACCTAACCATAAACCTAACCCTAACCCAGACCCTAACCCCAACACCAAAGCCTAACAAAAACCTTAACCCTAACTGTAACACTCACCGAAACCTAATCAGAAGCCTAACCCCAACCCTAAACCAACCCTAACCATGACCGGAACCACAAAGCCTAACCGGAACCCTCACACAAACCCTAACCCTAACCCTAAACTACACCTCTAACCCCTAACACCTTACCATATCCATAATCCTAACCCCACCCAAACCTAACCCTAAACCTAACCCTCACCCCAACCACAACGCCTAACACAACCCTAACCATAGCCCTAACCATAACACTAAACACTAACCTAAAATCTAACCCGAACACTAAAACTAAACACAACCCCTAAACTTAACCCTAACCCTAAACATAACCTTAACACTAACCTGAAAACAAACCCAAACCTTAGCCATAACCCTAACCCTCACCCTATGTTAAACTTCACCCTATCCCTAACCTAAAGTTAACCCTAACTTTAACCCTAACCCTAACCCTAACCCTAACCCTAACCCTCACCTTAACCTTGGCCCACCTGTAACCCTAAACCTAACCCTTACAATAACTCTGACCCTAATCCTCGCCCTAAACCTAATTCTAATCCTAACCCTCACCTAAGCTTAACCCTATCTTTAAGCCTACCATAAACTTAAACCTAACCCTAACTCTAACCCTATCCGCAGCCTTAACCCTAACCCTAACCGTAACACTTACCCAAAACCCTCACCTTAACGGTAAATGTAACTCTGACTCTTACCCTAAACCTAAAAAAAAAACTTAACCCGAAATACAACCCTATGCTAAACCTAACCGAAACACTAACACCTAACCCTAACTCTAACCCTAATCCTTAGCCTAAACTTAACCTTAACCCTAAACCTAACCCTAACCACAACCCTAACTCTAAACCTAACCGTAACCCTAAAGCGAACCCTCACCCTTTAACACAATTTTACCCTACCCATAACCCTAAACCTACCCTAACTTCATTCATAGCCTAATGCTAACCAAAACTGAAATTAACCCTAAACCTAACTGTAGCCCTAAACCTAAACTTAAACCTAACCACTGACCCTAACTCTAACCCTAACCCTAAGGGGAACCCTGACCCTTAACCAAAAGTTTACCCTAACCATAACCCTAAACCTACCCTAAATTCATTCAAACCCTAACCCTAAGCAAAACTAACACTAACACTAAACCTAACCCTAACCCCAAACCTAAACCTAACCCTAACCCTAACCCTGAACCTAACCTGAACCCTAACCCCTAACCCTAACCCTCGTGCTTAACATAAAGTTCACCCAAACCCTAACGCTAAAACTAAACATAACGCTAAATCTCCCCCTAACCCTGACCCTAACCCTAATCCTAACCATAAACCTAACCCTAACCCTAAACTTAACCCTAACCATGACCCTAACTCTAACTCTAATCCTAACCCTAAAACTTACCCTCCACACTCAGCTTAAATGGAAACCTAGCACTCACCCTCACCCTAACATCTAAACCTAACCCAACCCTTAACCTAACCCTATCTCTAACCTTAACCTAGCCCTAAACCTAACCATGACTTAACCCAAAAACCAACCCTAACCCTCACTCTAAAACTAACCTTAACCCTACACTTACTCCTAACATTAACCCTAGCCCTAACCCCTAACGCTAAACCTAAGCACAACCCTCACCCGTAAACTTCACCCTAGCCCTAGCCCTAGCCCTAACCCTAAACCTGACCCTAACATTAACCCAAACACCTAACCCTATCGCTGCTAAGCCTAACCCTAAACCTAACCCTAACCTTAACCCAAACGCCTAATCCTAACCCGAACCCTCATCCTTAACCTAAACTTCACCTTAAACCTAAGTCAAACCCTAACCCTAAAACTAAACCAACCCTTAACTCTCCCCTAACTCTAGCCCTAACCCTAACCATAACCATAACACCCTAAAACATCAGCTTAATGTAAACCTAACACTAACCCTCACACGAACCCCTAACACTTTCCCTAACTCTAAGCCTATCCCTTACCCTAACCCTAACTCTAACCTTGACCCTAAATAGAACACTAACTCTAACCCTCAACTTGGACCTAAACCTAAATCTTACCCTACACCTAACCCTAACCTCAATCCTAACCCTAACTCTGACTCTAACCCTAATCATAACACTTACCCTAAACCCTCAGCTTAACCATAAAACTAACGGTAACCCTCACCCTAAACCCTAACCGAATCCCACAACCCTAACCCTAAGGCTATCCAAAACCCTAACCCTAATGCTATCCGAAACCCTAACCCTAACACTAACCTGAAACCCCTGACCCTAACGATAAACCTAACCCTAACCCAAACCCTAACCCCAACACCAAAGCCTAACAAAAACCTTAACCCTAACTGTAACACTCACCGAAACCTAATCAGAAGCCTAACCCCAACCCTAAACCAACCCTAACCATGACCGGAACCACAAAGCCTAACCGGAACCCTCACACAAACCCTAACCCTAACCCTAAACTACACCTCTAACCCCTAACACCTTACCATATCCATAATCCTAACCCTACCCAACCCTAACCCTAAACCTAACCCTCACCCCAACCACAACGCCTAACACAACCCTAACCATAGCCCTAACCATAACACTAAACACTAACCTAAAATCTAACCCTAACACTAAAACTAAACACAACCCCTAAACTTAACCCTAACCCTACACATGACCTTAACACTAACCTGAAAACAAACCCAAACCTTAGCCATAACCCTAACCCTCACCCTATGTTAAACTTCACCCTATCCCTAACCTAAAGTTAACCCTAACTTTAACCCTAACCCTACCCCTAAACCTAACCCTCACCTTAACCTTGGCCCACCTGTAACCCTAAACCTAACCCTTACAATAGCTCTGACCCTAATCCTCGCCCTAAACCTAATTCTAATCCTAACCCTCACCTAAGCTTAACCCTATCTTTAAGCCTACCATAAACTTAAACCTAACCCTAACTCTAACCCTATCCGCAGCCCTAACCCTAACCCTAACCGTAACACTTACCCAAAACCCTCACCTTAACGGTAAATGTAACTCTGACTCTTACCCTAAACCTAAAAAAAAAACTTAACCCGAAATACAACCCTATGCTAAACCTAACCGAAACACTAACACCTAACCCTAACTCTAACCGTAATCCTTAGCCTAAACTTAACCTTAACCCTAAACCTAACCCTAACCACAACCCTAACTCTAAACCTAACCGTAACCCTAAAGCGAACCCTCACCCTTTAACACAATTTTACCCTACCCATAACCCTAAACCTACCCTAACTTCATTCATAGCCTAATGCTAACCAAAACTGAAATTAACCCTAAACCTAACTGTAGCCCTAAACCTAAACTTAAACCTAACCACTGACCCTAACTCTAACCCTAACCCTAAGGGGAACCCTGACCCTTAACCAAAAGTTTACCCTAACCATAACCCTAAACCTACCCTAAATTCATTCAAACCCTAACCCTAAGCAAAACTAACACTAACACTAAACCTAACCCTAACCCCAAACCTAAACCTAACCCTAACCCTGAACCTAACCTGAACGCTAACTCCTAACCCCAACCCTCGCGCTTATCATAAAGTTCACCCAAACCCTAATGCTAAAACTAAACATAACGTTAAATCTCCCCCAACCCTGACCCTAACCCTAAACCTAACCATAAACCTAACCCTAACCCAAACCCTAACCCCAACACCAAAGCCTAACAAAAACCTTAACCCTAACTGTAACACTCACCGAAACCTAATCAGAAGCCTAACCCCAACCCTAAACCAACCCTAACCATGACCGGAACCACAAAGCCTAACCGGAACCCTCACACAAACCCTAACCCTAACCCTAAACTACACCTCTAACCCCTAACACCTTACCATATCCATAATCCTAACCCCACCCAAACCTAACCCTAAACCTAACCCTCACCCCAACCACAACGCCTAACACAACCCTAACCATAGCCCTAACCATAACACTAAACACTAACCTAAAATCTAACCCTAACACTAAAACTAAACACAACCCCTAAACTTAACCCTAACCCTACACATGACCTTAACACTAACCTGAAAACAAACCCAAACCTTAGCCATAACCCTAACCCTCACCCTATGTTAAACTTCACCCTATCCCTAACCTAAAGTTAACCCTAACTTTAACCCTAACCCTACCCCTAAACCTAACCCTCACCTTAACCTTGGCCCACCTGTAACCCTAAACCTAACCCTTACAATAGCTCTGACCCTAATCCTCGCCCTAAACCTAATTCTAATCCTAACCCTCACCTAAGCTTAACCCTATCTTTAAGCCTACCATAAACTTAAACCTAACCCTAACTCTAACCCTATCCGCAGCCCTAACCCTAACCCTAACCGTAACACTTACCCAAAACCCTCACCTTAACGGTAAATGTAACTCTGACTCTTACCCTAAACCTAAAAAAAAAACTTAACCCGAAATACAACCCTATGCTAAACCTAACCGAAACACTAACACCTAACCCTAACTCTAACCGTAATCCTTAGCCTAAACTTAACCTTAACCCTAAACCTAACCCTAACCACAACCCTAACTCTAAACCTAACCGTAACCCTAAAGCGAACCCTCACCCTTTAACACAATTTTACCCTACCCATAACCCTAAACCTACCCTAACTTCATTCATAGCCTAATGCTAACCAAAACTGAAATTAACCCTAAACCTAACTGTAGCCCTAAACCTAAACTTAAACCTAACCACTGACCCTAACTCTAACCCTAACCCTAAGGGGAACCCTGACCCTTAACCAAAAGTTTACCCTAACCATAACCCTAAACCTACCCTAAATTCATTCAAACCCTAACCCTAAGCAAAACTAACACTAACACTAAACCTAACCCTAACCCCAAACCTAAACCTAACCCTAACCCTGAACCTAACCTGAACGCTAACTCCTAACCCTAACCCTCGCGCTTAACATAAAGTTCACCCAAACCCTAATGCTAAAACTAAACATAACGTTAAATCTCCCCCAACCCTGACCCTAACCCTAAACCTAACCATAAACCTAACCCTAACCCAAACCCTAACCCCAACACCAAAGCCTAACAAAAACCTTAACCCTAACTGTAACACTCACCGAAACCGAATCAGAAGCCTAACCCCAACCCTAAACCAACCCTAACCATGACCGGAACCACAAAGCCTAACCGGAACCCTCACACAAACCCTAACCCTAACCCTAAACTACACCTCTAACCCCTAACACCTTACCATATCCATAATCCTAACCCCACCCAAACCTAACCCTAAACCTAACCCTCACCCCAACCACAACGCCTAACACAACCCTAACCATAGCCCTAACCATAACAGTAAACACTAACCTAAAATCTAACCCTAACACTAAAACTAAACACAACCCCTAAACTTAACCCTAACCCTACACATGACCTTAACACTAACCTGAAAACAAACCCAAACCTTAGCCATAACCCTAACCCTCACCCTATGTTAAACTTCACCCTATCCCTAACCTAAAGTTAACCCTAACTTTAACCCTAACCCTAACCCTAACCCTCACCTTAACCTTGGCCCACCTGTAACCCTAAACCTAACCCTTACAATAGCTCTGACCCTAATCCTCGCCCTAAACCTAATTCTAATCCTAACCCTCACCTAAGCTTAACCCTATCTTTAAGCCTACCATAAACTTAAACCTAACCCTAACTCTAACCCTATCCGCAGCCCTAACCCTAACCCTAACCGTAACACTTACCCAAAACCCTCACCTTAACGGTAAATGTAACTCTGACTCTTACCCTAAACCTAAAAAAAAAACTTAACCCGAAATACAACCCTATGCTAAACCTAACCGAAACACTAACACCTAACCCTAACTCTAACCCTAATCCTTAGCCTAAACTTAACCTTAACCCTAAACCTAACCCTAACCACAACCCTAACTCTAAACCTAACCGTAACCCTAAAGCGAACCCTCACCCTTTAACACAATTTTACCCTACCCATAACCCTAAACCTACCCTAACTTCATTCATAGCCTAATGCTAACCAAAACTGAAATTAACCCTAAACCTAACTGTAGCCCTAAACCTAAACTTAAACCTAACCACTGACCCTAACTCTAACCCTAACCCTAAGGGGAACCCTGACCCTTAACCAAAAGTTTACCCTAACCATAACCCTAAACCTACCCTAAATTCATTCAAACCCTAACCCTAAGCAAAACTAACACTAACACTAAACCTAACCCTAACCCCAAACCTAAACCTAACCCTAACCCTGAACCTAACCTGAACGCTAACTCCTAACCCTAACCCTCGCGCTTAACATAAAGTTCACCCAAACCCTAATGCTAAAACTAAACATAACGTTAAATCTCCCCCAACCCTGACCCTAACTCTAAACCTAACCATAAACCTAACCCTAACCCAGACCCTAACCCCAACACCAAAGCCTAACAAAAACCTTAACCCTAACTGTAACACTCACCGAAACCTAATCAGAAGCCTAACCCCAACCCTAAACCAACCCTAACCATGACCGGAACCACAAAGCCTAACCGGAACCCTCACACAAACCCTAACCCTAACCCTAAACTACACCTCTAACCCCTAACACCTTACCATATCCATAATCCTAACCCCACCCAAACCTAACCCTAAACCTAACCCTCACCCCAACCACAACGCCTAACACAACCCTAACCATAGCCCTAACCATAACACTAAACACTAACCTAAAATCTAACCCGAACACTAAAACTAAACACAACCCCTAAACTTAACCCTAACCCTAAACATAACCTTAACACTAACCTGAAAACAAACCCAAACCTTAGCCATAACCCTAACCCTCACCCTATGTTAAACTTCACCCTATCCCTAACCTAAAGTTAACCCTAACTTTAACCCTAACCCTAACCCTAACCCTAACCCTAACCCTCACCTTAACCTTGGCCCACCTGTAACCCTAAACCTAACCCTTACAATAACTCTGACCCTAATCCTCGCCCTAAACCTAATTCTAATCCTAACCCTCACCTAAGCTTAACCCTATCTTTAAGCCTACCATAAACTTAAACCTAACCCTAACTCTAACCCTATCCGCAGCCTTAACCCTAACCCTAACCGTAACACTTACCCAAAACCCTCACCTTAATGGTAAATGTAACTCTGACTCTTACCCTAAACCTAAAAAAAAAACTTAACCCGAAATACAACCCTATGCTAAACCTAACCGAAACACTAACACCTAACCCTAACTCTAACCCTAATCCTTAGCCTAAACTTAACCTTAACCCTAAACCTAACCCTAACCACAACCCTAACTCTAAACCTAACCGTAACCCTAAAGCGAACCCTCACCCTTTAACACAATTTTACCCTACCCATAACCCTAAACCTACCCTAACTTCATTCATAGCCTAATGCTAACCAAAACTGAAATTAACCCTAAACCTAACTGTAGCCCTAAACCTAAACTTAAACCTAACCACTGACCCTAACTCTAACCCTAACCCTAAGGGGAACCCTGACCCTTAACCAAAAGTTTACCCTAACCATAACCCTAAACCTACCCTAAATTCATTCAAACCCTAACCCTAAGCAAAACTAACACTAACACTAAACCTAACCCTAACCCCAAACCTAAACCTAACCCTAACCCTAACCCTGAACCTAACCTGAACCCTAACCCCTAACCCTAACCCTCGTGCTTAACATAAAGTTCACCCAAACCCTAACGCTAAAACTAAACATAACGCTAAATCTCCCCCTAACCCTGACCCTAACCCTAATCCTAACCATAAACCTAACCCTAACCCTAAACTTAACCCTAACCATGACCCTAACTCTAACTCTAATCCTAACCCTAAAACTTACCCTCCACACTCAGCTTAAATGGAAACCTAGCACTCACCCTCACCCTAACATCTAAACCTAACCCAACCCCTAACCTAACCCTATCTCTAACCTTAACCTAGCCCTAAACCTAACCATGACTTAACCCAAAAACCAACCCTAACCCTCACTCTAAAACTAACCTTAACCCTACACTTACTCCTAACATTAACCCTAGCCCTAACCCCTAACGCTAAACCTAAGCACAACCCTCACCCGTAAACTTCACCCTAGCCCTAGCCCTAGCCCTAACCCTAAACCTGACCCTAACATTAACCCAAACACCTAACCCTATCGCTGCTAAGCCTAACCCTAAACCTAACCCTAACCTTAACCCAAACGCCTAATCCTAACCCGAACCCTCATCCTTAACCTAAACTTCACCTTAAACCTAAGTCAAACCCTAACCCTAAAACTAAACCAACCCTTAACTCTCCCCTAACTCTAGCCCTAACCCTAACCATAACCATAACACCCTAAAACATCAGCTTAATGTAAACCTAACACTAACCCTCACACGAACCCCTAACACTTTCCCTAACTCTAAGCCTATCCCTTACCCTAACCCTAACTCTAACCTTGACCCTAAATAGAACACTAACTCTAACCCTCAACTTGGACCTAAACCTAAATCTTACCCTACACCTAACCCTAACCTCAATCCTAACCCTAACTCTGACTCTAACCCTAATCATAACACTTACCCTAAACCCTCAGCTTAACCATAAAACTAACGGTAACCCTCACCCTAAACCCTAACCGAATCCCACAACCCTAACCCTAAGGCTATCCAAAACCCTAACCCTAATGCTATCCGAAACCCTAACCCTAACACTAACCTGAAACCCCTGACCCTAACGATAAACCTAACCCTAACCCAAACCCTAACCCCAACACCAAAGCCTAACAAAAACCTTAACCCTAACTGTAACACTCACCGAAACCTAATCAGAAGCCTAACCCCAACCCTAAACCAACCCTAACCATGACCGGAACCACAAAGCCTAACCGGAACCCTCACACAAACCCTAACCCTAACCCTAAACTACACCTCTAACCCCTAACACCTTACCATATCCATAATCCTAACCCCACCCAAACCTAACCCTAAACCTAACCCTCACCCCAACCACAACGCCTAACACAACCCTAACCATAGCCCTAACCATAACACTAAACACTAACCTAAAATCTAACCCTAACACTAAAACTAAACACAACCCCTAAACTTAACCCTAACCCTACACATGACCTTAACACTAACCTGAAAACAAACCCAAACCTTAGCCATAACCCTAACCCTCACCCTATGTTAAACTTCACCCTATCCCTAACCTAAAGTTAACCCTAACTTTAACCCTAACCCTACCCCTAAACCTAACCCTCACCTTAACCTTGGCCCACCTGTAACCCTAAACCTAACCCTTACAATAGCTCTGACCCTAATCCTCGCCCTAAACCTAATTCTAATCCTAACCCTCACCTAAGCTTAACCCTATCTTTAAGCCTACCATAAACTTAAACCTAACCCTAACTCTAACCCTATCCGCAGCCCTAACCCTAACCCTAACCGTAACACTTACCCAAAACCCTCACCTTAACGGTAAATGTAACTCTGACTCTTACCCTAAACCTAAAAAAAAAACTTAACCCGAAATACAACCCTATGCTAAACCTAACCGAAACACTAACACCTAACCCTAACTCTAACCGTAATCCTTAGCCTAAACTTAACCTTAACCCTAAACCTAACCCTAACCACAACCCTAACTCTAAACCTAACCGTAACCCTAAAGCGAACCCTCACCCTTTAACACAATTTTACCCTACCCATAACCCTAAACCTACCCTAACTTCATTCATAGCCTAATGCTAACCAAAACTGAAATTAACCCTAAACCTAACTGTAGCCCTAAACCTAAACTTAAACCTAACCACTGACCCTAACTCTAACCCTAACCCTAAGGGGAACCCTGACCCTTAACCAAAAGTTTACCCTAACCATAACCCTAAACCTACCCTAAATTCATTCAAACCCTAACCCTAAGCAAAACTAACACTAACACTAAACCTAACCCTAACCCCAAACCTAAACCTAACCCTAACCCTGAACCTAACCTGAACGCTAACTCCTAACCCTAACCCTCGCGCTTAACATAAAGTTCACCCAAACCCTAATGCTAAAACTAAACATAACGTTAAATCTCCCCCAACCCTGACCCTAACTCTAAACCTAACCATAAACCTAACCCTAACCCAGACCCTAACCCCAACACCAAAGCCTAACAAAAACCTTAACCCTAACTGTAACACTCACCGAAACCTAATCAGAAGCCTAACCCCAACCCTAAACCAACCCTAACCATGACCGGAACCACAAAGCCTAACCGGAACCCTCACACAAACCCTAACCCTAACCCTAAACTACACCTCTAACCCCTAACACCTTACCATATCCATAATCCTAACCCCACCCAAACCTAACCCTAAACCTAACCCTCACCCCAACCACAACGCCTAACACAACCCTAACCATAGCCCTAACCATAACACTAAACACTAACCTAAAATCTAACCCGAACACTAAAACTAAACACAACCCCTAAACTTAACCCTAACCCTAAACATAACCTTAACACTAACCTGAAAACAAACCCAAACCTTAGCCATAACCCTAACCCTCACCCTATGTTAAACTTCACCCTATCCCTAACCTAAAGTTAACCCTAACTTTAACCCTAACCCTAACCCTAACCCTAACCCTAACCCTCACCTTAACCTTGGCCCACCTGTAACCCTAAACCTAACCCTTACAATAACTCTGACCCTAATCCTCGCCCTAAACCTAATTCTAATCCTAACCCTCACCTAAGCTTAACCCTATCTTTAAGCCTACCATAAACTTAAACCTAACCCTAACTCTAACCCTATCCGCAGCCTTAACCCTAACCCTAACCGTAACACTTACCCAAAACCCTCACCTTAACGGTAAATGTAACTCTGACTCTTACCCTAAACCTAAAAAAAAAACTTAACCCGAAATACAACCCTATGCTAAACCTAACCGAAACACTAACACCTAACCCTAACTCTAACCCTAATCCTTAGCCTAAACTTAACCTTAACCCTAAACCTAACCCTAACCACAACCCTAACTCTAAACCTAACCGTAACCCTAAAGCGAACCCTCACCCTTTAACACAATTTTACCCTACCCATAACCCTAAACCTACCCTAACTTCATTCATAGCCTAATGCTAACCAAAACTGAAATTAACCCTAAACCTAACTGTAGCCCTAAACCTAAACTTAAACCTAACCACTGACCCTAACTCTAACCCTAACCCTAAGGGGAACCCTGACCCTTAACCAAAAGTTTACCCTAACCATAACCCTAAACCTACCCTAAATTCATTCAAACCCTAACCCTAAGCAAAACTAACACTAACACTAAACCTAACCCTAACCCCAAACCTAAACCTAACCCTAACCCTAACCCTGAACCTAACCTGAACCCTAACCCCTAACCCTAACCCTCGTGCTTAACATAAAGTTCACCCAAACCCTAACGCTAAAACTAAACATAACGCTAAATCTCCCCCTAACCCTGACCCTAACCCTAATCCTAACCATAAACCTAACCCTAACCCTAAACTTAACCCTAACCATGACCCTAACTCTAACTCTAATCCTAACCCTAAAACTTACCCTCCACACTCAGCTTAAATGGAAACCTAGCACTCACCCTCACCCTAACATCTAAACCTAACCCAACCCCTAACCTAACCCTATCTCTAACCTTAACCTAGCCCTAAACCTAACCATGACTTAACCCAAAAACCAACCCTAACCCTCACTCTAAAACTAACCTTAACCCTACACTTACTCCTAACATTAACCCTAGCCCTAACCCCTAACGCTAAACCTAAGCACAACCCTCACCCGTAAACTTCACCCTAGCCCTAGCCCTAGCCCTAACCCTAAACCTGACCCTAACATTAACCCAAACACCTAACCCTATCGCTGCTAAGCCTAACCCTAAACCTAACCCTAACCTTAACCCAAACGCCTAATCCTAACCCGAACCCTCATCCTTAACCTAAACTTCACCTTAAACCTAAGTCAAACCCTAACCCTAAAACTAAACCAACCCTTAACTCTCCCCTAACTCTAGCCCTAACCCTAACCATAACCATAACACCCTAAAACATCAGCTTAATGTAAACCTAACACTAACCCTCACACGAACCCCTAACACTTTCCCTAACTCTAACCCTATCCCTTACCCTAACCCTAACTCTAACCTTGACCCTAAATAGAACACTAACTCTAACCCTCAACTTGGACCTAAACCTAAATCTTACCCTACACCTAACCCTAACCTCAATCCTAACCCTAACTCTGACTCTAACCCTAATCATAACACTTACCCTAAACCCTCAGCTTAACCATAAAACTAACGGTAACCCTCACCCTAAACCCTAACCGAATCCCACAACCCTAACCCTAAGGCTATCCAAAACCCTAACCCTAATGCTATCCGAAACCCTAACCCTAACACTAACCTGAAACCCCTGACCCTAACGATAAACCTAACCCTAACCCAAACCCTAACCCCAACACCAAAGCCTAACAAAAACCTTAACCCTAACTGTAACACTCACCGAAACCTAATCAGAAGCCTAACCCCAACCCTAAACCAACCCTAACCATGACCGGAACCACAAAGCCTAACCGGAACCCTCACACAAACCCTAACCCTAACCCTAAACTACACCTCTAACCCCTAACACCTTACCATATCCATAATCCTAACCCCACCCAAACCTAACCCTAAACCTAACCCTCACCCCAACCACAACGCCTAACACAACCCTAACCATAGCCCTAACCATAACACTAAACACTAACCTAAAATCTAACCCTAACACTAAAACTAAACACAACCCCTAAACTTAACCCTCACCCTACACATGACCTTAACACTAACCTGAAAACAAACCCAAACCTTAGCCATAACCCTAACCCTCACCCTATGTTAAACTTCACCCTATCCCTAACCTAAAGTTAACCCTAACTTTAACCCTAACCCTACCCCTAAACCTAACCCTCACCTTAACCTTGGCCCACCTGTAACCCTAAACCTAACCCTTACAATAGCTCTGACCCTAATCCTCGCCCTAAACCTAATTCTAATCCTAACCCTCACCTAAGCTTAACCCTATCTTTAAGCCTACCATAAACTTAAACCTAACCCTAACTCTAACCCTATCCGCAGCCCTAACCCTAACCCTAACCGTAACACTTACCCAAAACCCTCACCTTAATGGTAAATGTAACTCTGACTCTTACCCTAAACCTAAAAAAAAAACTTAACCCGAAATACAACCCTATGCTAAACCTAACCGAAACACTAACACCTAACCCTAACTCTAACCGTAATCCTTAGCCTAAACTTAACCTTAACCCTAAACCTAACCCTAACCACAACCCTAACTCTAAACCTAACCGTAACCCTAAAGCGAACCCTCACCCTTTAACACAATTTTACCCTACCCATAACCCTAAACCTACCCTAACTTCATTCATACCGTAATGCTATGCAAAACTTAAACTAATCCTAAACCTAACTCTAACCCTAAACCTAAACTTGACCCCAACCACTGACCCTAACTCTAACCGGAACCCTAAGGGGAACCCTGACTCTTAACCAAAATGCCACCCTAACCATAAACCTAAACCTACCCTAAATTCATTCAAACCCTAACCCTAAGCAAAACTAACACTAACACTAAACCTAAACCTAACCCTAACCCTAACCCTGAACCTAACCTGAACCCTAACCCCTAACCCTAACCCTCGCGCTTAACATAAACTTCACCGAAACCCTAACGCTAAAACTAAACATAACACTAAATCTCCCCCTAAACCTGACCCTAACCCTAATCCTAACCAGAAACCTAACCCTACCCTAAACTTAACCCTAACCATGACCCTAACTCTAACTCTAATCCTAACCCTAAAACTTACCCTACACACTCAGCTTAAATGGAAACCTAGCACTCACCCTCACCCTAACATCTAAACCTAACCCAACCCTTAACCTAACCCTATCTCTACCCTTATCCTAGCCCTAAACCTAACCATGACTTAACCCAAAAACCAACCCTAACCCTCACTCTAAAACTAACCTTAACCCTACACTTACTCCTAACACTAACCCTAACCCTAACCCCCAACGCAAAACCTAAGCACAACCCTCACCCGTAAACTTCACCCTAGCCCTAGCCCTAGCCCTAACCCTAAAACTGACCCTAACATTAACCCAAACACCTAACACTATCGCTGCTAAGCCTAACCCTAAACCTAACCCTAACCTTAACCCAAACGCCTAATCCTAACCCGAACCCTCATCCTTAACCTAAACTTCACCTTAAACCTAAGTCTAACCCTAACCCTAAAACTAAACCTAACCCTTAACTCTCCCCTAACTCTAGCCCTAACCCTAAACCTAACCCTACCCCTAACTCTAACCCTAACCATAACACCCTAAAACATCAGCTTAATGTAAACCTAACACTAACCCTCACACGAACCCCTAACACTTTCCCTAACTCTAAGCCTATCCCTTACCCTACCCCTAACTCTAACCTTGACGCTAAATAGAACACTAACTCTAACCCTCAACTTGGACCTAAACCTAAATCTTACCCTACACCTAACCCTAACCGTAGACCTAACCCTAACTCTGACTCTAACCCTAATCATAACACTTACCCTAAACCCTCACCTTTACTATGAAACTAACGGTAACCCTCGCCCTAAACCCTAACCGAATCCCACAACCCTAACCTTAATGCTATCCGAAACCCTAACCCTAACACTAACCTGAAACCCCTGACCCTAACGATAAACCTAACCCTAACCCAAACCCTAACCCCAACACCAAAGCCTAACAAAAACCTTAACCCTAACTGTAACACTAACCGAAACCTAATCATAAACCTAACCCCAACCCTAAACCAACCCTAACCATGACCGGAACCACAAATCCTAACCGGAACCCTCAAACAAACCCAAACCCTAACCCTAAACTACACCTCTAACCCCTAACGCCTTACCATATCCATAATCCTAACCCTACCCAACCCTAACCCTAAACCTAACCCTCACCCCAACCACAACGCCTAACACAACCCTAACCATAGCCCTAACCATAACACTAAACACTAACCTAAAATCTAACCCTAACACTAAAACTAAACACAACCCCTAAACTTAACCCTAAACATAACCTTAACACTAACCTGAAAACAAACCCAAACCTTAGCCATAACCCTAACCCTCACCCTATGTTAAACTTCACCCTATCCCTAACCTAAAGTTAACCCTAACTTTAACCCTAACCCTACCCCTAAACCTAACCCTCACCTTAACCTGGCCCACCTGTAACCCTAAACCTAACCCTTACAATAACTCTGACCCTAATCCTCGCCCTAAACCTAATTCTAATCCTAACCCTCACCTAAGCTTAACCCTATCTTTAAGCCTACCATAAACTTAAACCTAACCCTAACTCTATCCGCAGCCCTAACCCTAACGCTAACCGTAACACTTACCCAAAACCCTCACCTTAACGGTAAATGTAACTCTGACTCTTACCCTAAACCTAAAAAAAAGAAACTTAACCCTAAATACAACCCTATGCTAAACCTAACCGAAACACTAACACCTAACCCTAACTCTAACCCTAATCCTTAGCCTAAACTTAACCTTGACCCTAAACCTAACCCTAACCACAACCCTAACTCTAAACCTAACCCTAACCCTAAACCAAACCCTCATCCTTAAAAAATATTTCACCGTAACCATAACCCTAAACCTACCCTGACTTCATTCATAGCCTAATGCTAACCAAAACTAAAACTAACCCTAAACCTAACTCTAACCGTAAACCTAAACTTAACCCTAACCACTTACCGTAACCCTAACCCTAACCCTAAGCGGAACCCTGACCCTTAACCAAAATTTCCCCCTAACCATAACCCTAAACCTACCCTAAATTCATTCAAACCCTAACCCTAAGCAAAACTAACACTAACACTAAACCTAACCCTAACCCCAAACCTAAACCTAACCCTAACCCTAACCCTGAACCTAACCTGAACCCTAACCCCTAACCCTAACCCTCGTGCTTAACATAAAGTTCACCCAAAACCTAACGCTGAAACTAAACATAACACTAAATCTCCCCCTAATCATGACCCTAACCCTAATCCTAACCATAAACCTAACCCTAACCCTAAACTTAACCCTAACCATGACCCTAACTCTAACTCTAATCCTAACCCTAAAACTTACCCTACACACTCAGCTTAAATGGAAACCTAGCACTCACCCTCACCCTAACATCTAAACCTAACCCAACCCTTAACCTAACCCTATCTCTAACCTTAACCTAGCCCTAAACCTAACCATGACTTAACCCAAAAACCAACCCTAACCCTCACTCTAAAACTAACCTTAACCCTACACTTACTCCTAACACTAACCCTAACCCTAACCCCTAACGCTAAACCTAAGCACAACCCTCACCCGTAAACTTCACCCTAGCCCTAGCCCTAGCCCTAACCCTAAACCTGACCCTAACATTAACCCAAACACCTAACCCTATCGCTGCTAAGCCTAACCCTAAACCTAACCCTAACCTTAACCCAAACGCCTAATCCTAACCCGAACCCTCATCCTTAACCTAAACTTCACCTTAAACCTAAGTCTAACCCTAACCCTAAAACTAAACCTAACCCTTAACTCTCCCCTAACTCTAGCCCTAACCCTAAACCTAACCCTACCCCTAACTCTAACCCTAACCATAACACCCTAAAACATCAGCTTAATGTAAACCTAACACTAACCCTCACACGAACCCCTAACACTTTCCCTAACTCTAAGCCTATCCCTTACCCTACCCCTAACTCTAACCTTGACCCTAAAGAGAACACTAACTCTAACCCTCAACTTGGACCTAAACCTAAATCTTACCCTACACCTAACCCTAACCGTAGACCTAACCCTAACTCTGACTCTAACCCTAATCATAACACTTACCCTAAACCCTCAGCTTTACTATGAAACTAACGGTAACCCTCGCCCTAAACCCTAACCAAATCTCACAACCCTAACCCTAATGCTATCCGAAACCCTAACCCTAACACTAACCTGAAACTCCTGACCCTAACGATAAACCTAACCCGAACCCAAACCCTAACCCCAACACCAAAGCCTAACAAAAACCTTAACCCTAACTGTAACACTCACCGAAACCTAATCATAAACCTAACCCCAACCCTAAACCAACCCTAACCATGACCGGAACCACAAAGCCTAACCAGAACCCTCACACAAACCCAAACCCTAACCCTAAACTACACCTCTAACCCCTAACACCTTACCATATCCATAATCCTAACCCTACACAACCCTAACCCTAAACCTAACCCTCACCCCAACCACAACGCCTAACACAACCCTAACCCTAATCCTAACCATAATACTAAACGCTAACCTAAAATCTAACCCTAACACTAAAACTCAACACAACCCCTAAACTTAACCCTAACCCTAAACATAACCTTAACACTAACCTGAAAACAAACCCATACCTTAGCCATAACCCTAACCCTCACCCTATGTTAAACTTCACCCTATCCCTAACCTAAAGTTAGCCCTAACTTTACCCCTAAACCTAACCCTAACCTTAACCTTGGCCCACCTGTAACCCTAAACCTAACCCTTACAATAACTCTGACCCTAATCCACGCCCTAAACCTAATTCTAATCCTAACCCTCACCTAAGCTTAACCCTATCTTTAAGCCTACCATAAACTTAAACCTAACCCTAACTCTAACCCTAACTGTAGCCCTAGCCCTAACCCTAACCGTAACACTTACCCAAAACCCTCACCTTAACGGTAAATGTAACTCTGACTCTTACCCTAAACCTAAAAAAAAAAACTTAACCCGAAATACAACCCTATGCTAAACCTAACAAAAACACTAACACCTAACCCTAACTCTAACCCTAAACCTTAGCCTAAACTTAACCTTAACCCTAAACCTAACCCTAACTACAACCCTAACTCTAAACCTAACCCTAACCCTAAACCGAACCCTCACCCTTAAACAAAATTTCACCCTAACCATAACCCTAAACCTACCCTAACTTCATTCATAGCCTAATGCTATGCAAAACTTAAACTAATCCTAAACCTAACTCTAAACCTATGCCTAAACTTAACCCTAACCACTGACCCTAACTCTAACCCTAACCCTAAGGGGAACCCTGACTCTTAACCAAAATGTCACCCTAACCATAACCCTAAACCTACCCTAAATTCATTCAAACACTAACCCTAAGCAAAACTAACACTAACACTAAACCTAACCCTAACCCCAAACCTAAACCTAACCCTAACCCTGAACCTAACCTGAACCCTAACTCCTAACCCTAACCTTCACGGTTAACATAAACTTCACCGAAACCCTAATGCTAAAACTAAACATAACGTTAAATCTCCCCCAACCCTGACCCTAACCCTAAACCTAACCATAAACCTAACCCTAACCCTAAACTTAACCCTAAACATGACCCTAACTCTAACTCTAATCCTAACCCTAAAACTTACCCTACACACTCAGCTTAAATGGAAACCTAGCACTCACCCTCACCCTAACATCTAAACCTAACCCAACCCTTAACCTAACCCTATCTCTAACCTTAACCTAGCCCTAAACCTAACCATGACTTAACCCAAAAACCAACCCTAACCCTCACTCTAAAACTAACCTTAACCCTACACTTACTCCTAACATTAACCCTAACCCTAACCCCTAACGCTAAACCTAAGCACAACCCTCACCCGTAAACTTCACCCTAGCCCTAGCCCTAGCCCTAACCCTAAACCTGACCCTAACATTAACCCAAACACCTAACCCTATCGCTGCTAAGCCTAACCCTAAACCTAACCCTAACCTTAACCCAAACGCCTAATCCTAACCCGAACCCTCATCCTTAACCTAAACTTCACCTTAAACCTAAGTCTAACCCTAACCCTAAAACTAAACCTAACCCTTAACTCTCCCCTAACTCTAGCCCTAACCCTAAACCTAACCCTAACCCTAACTCTAACCCTAACCATAACACCCTAAAACATCAGCTTAATGTAAACCTAACACTAACCCTCACACGAACCCCTAACACTTTCCCTAACTCTAAGCCTATCCCTTACCCTAACCCTAACTCTAACCTTAACCCTAAATAGAACACTAACACTAACCCTCACCTTGGACCTAAACCTAAATCTTATCCTACACCTAACCCTAACCGTAGACCTAACCCTAACTCTGACTCTAACCCTAATCATAACACTTACCCTAAACCCTCAGCTTAACCATAAAACTAACGGTAACCCTCACCCTAAACCCTAACCGAATCCCACAACCCTAACCCTAATGCTATCCGAAACCCTAACCCTAACACTAACCTGAAACCCCTGACCCTAACGATAAACCTAACCCTAACCCAAACCCTAACCCCAACACCAAAGCCTAACAAAAACCTTAACCCTAACTGTAACACTAACCGAAACCTAATCATAAACCTAACCCCAAC
Source organism: Elephas maximus indicus (assembly GCF_024166365.1). Lineage (NCBI taxonomy): Eukaryota > Metazoa > Chordata > Mammalia > Proboscidea > Elephantidae > Elephas > Elephas maximus. The sequence continues at coordinate 48,139,456 of NC_064844.1, forward strand.
CCTAAACCAACCCTAACCATGACCGGAACCACAAATCCTAACCGGAACCCTCAAACAAACCCAAACCCTAACCCTAAACTACACCTCTAACCCCTAACGCCTTACCATATCCATAATCCTAACCCTACCCAACCCTAACCCTAAACCTAACCCTCACCCCAACCACAACGCCTAACACAACCCTAACCATAGCCCTAACCATAACACTAAACACTAACCTAAAATCTAACCCTAACACTAAAACTAAACACAACCCCTAAACTTAACCCTAAACATAACCTTAACACTAACCTGAAAACAAACCCAAACCTTAGCCATAACCCTAACCCTCACCCTATGTTAAACTTCACCCTATCCCTAACCTAAAGTTAACCCTAACTTTAACCCTAACCCTACCCCTAAACCTAACCCTCACCTTAACCTGGCCCACCTGTAACCCTAAACCTAACCCTTACAATAACTCTGACCCTAATCCTCGCCCTAAACCTAATTCTAATCCTAACCCTCACCTAAGCTTAACCCTATCTTTAAGCCTACCATAAACTTAAACCTAACCCTAACTCTATCCGCAGCCCTAACCCTAACGCTAACCGTAACACTTACCCAAAACCCTCACCTTAACGGTAAATGTAACTCTGACTCTTACCCTAAACCTAAAAAAAAGAAACTTAACCCTAAATACAACCCTATGCTAAACCTAACCGAAACACTAACACCTAACCCTAACTCTAACCCTAATCCTTAGCCTAAACTTAACCTTGACCCTAAACCTAACCCTAACCACAACCCTAACTCTAAACCTAACCCTAACCCTAAACCAAACCCTCATCCTTAAAAAATATTTCACCGTAACCATAACCCTAAACCTACCCTGACTTCATTCATAGCCTAATGCTAACCAAAACTAAAACTAACCCTAAACCTAACTCTAACCGTAAACCTAAACTTAACCCTAACCACTTACCGTAACCCTAACCCTAACCCTAAGCGGAACCCTGACCCTTAACCAAAATTTCCCCCTAACCATAACCCTAAACCTACCCTAAATTCATTCAAACCCTAACCCTAAGCAAAACTAACACTAACACTAAACCTAACCCTAACCCCAAACCTAAACCTAACCCTGAACCTAACCTGAACCCTAACCCCTAACCCTAACCCTCGTGCTTAACATAAAGTTCACCCAAAACCTAACGCTGAAACTAAACATAACACTAAATCTCCCCCTAATCATGACCCTAACCCTAATCCTAACCATAAACCTAACCCTAACCCTAAACTTAACCCTAACCATGACCCTAACTCTAACTCTAATCCTAACCCTAAAACTTACCCTCCACACTCAGCTTAAATGGAAACCTAGCACTCACCCTCACCCTAACATCTAAACCTAACCCAACCCTTAACCTAACCCTATCTCTAACCTTAACCTAGCCCTAAACCTAACCATGACTTAACCCAAAAACCAACCCTAACCCTCACTCTAAAACTAACCTTAACCCTACACTTACTCCTAACACTAACCCTAACCCTAACCCCTAACGCTAAACCTAAGCACAACCCTCACCCGTAAACTTCACCCTAGCCCTAGCCCTAGCCCTAACCCTAAACCTGACCCTAACATTAACCCAAACACCTAACCCTATCGCTGCTAAGCCTAACCCTAAACCTAACCCTAACCTTAACCCAAACGCCTAATCCTAACCCGAACCCTCATCCTTAACCTAAACTTCACCTTAAACCTAAGTCTAACCCTAACCCTAAAACTAAACCTAACCCTTAACTCTCCCCTAACTCTAGCCCTAACCCTAAACCTAACCCTACCCCTAACTCTAACCCTAACCATAACACCCTAAAACATCAGCTTAATGTAAACCTAACACTAACCCTCACACGAACCCCTAACACTTTCCCTAACTCTAAGCCTATCCCTTACCCTACCCCTAACTCTAACCTTGACCCTAAAGAGAACACTAACTCTAACCCTCAACTTGGACCTAAACCTAAATCTTACCCTACACCTAACCCTAACCGTAGACCTAACCCTAACTCTGACTCTAACCCTAATCATAACACTTACCCTAAACCCTCAGCTTTACTATGAAACTAACGGTAACCCTCGCCCTAAACCCTAACCAAATCTCACAACCCTAACCCTAATGCTATCCGAAACCCTAACCCTAACACTAACCTGAAACTCCTGACCCTAACGATAAACCTAACCCGAACCCAAACCCTAACCCCAACACCAAAGCCTAACAAAAACCTTAACCCTAACTGTAACACTCACCGAAACCTAATCATAAACCTAACCCCAACCCTAAACCAACCCTAACCATGACCGGAACCACAAAGCCTAACCAGAACCCTCACACAAACCCAAACCCTAACCCTAAACTACACCTCTAACCCCTAACACCTTACCATATCCATAATCCTAACCCTACACAACCCTAACCCTAAACCTAACCCTCACCCCAACCACAACGCCTAACACAACCCTAACCCTAATCCTAACCATAATACTAAATGCTAACCTAAAATCTAACCCTAACACTAAAACTCAACACAACCCCTAAACTTAACCCTAACCCTAAACATAACCTTAACACTAACCTGAAAACAAACCCATACCTTAGCCATAACCCTAACCCTCACCCTATGTTAAACTTCACCCTATCCCTAACCTAAAGTTAGCCCTAACTTTACCCCTAAACCTAACCCTAACCTTAACCTTGGCCCACCTGTAACCCTAAACCTAACCCTTACAATAACTCTGACCCTAATCCACGCCCTAAACCTAATTCTAATCCTAACCCTCACCTAAGCTTAACCCTATCTTTAAGCCTACCATAAACTTAAACCTAACCCTAACTCTAACCCTAACTGTAGCCCTAGCCCTAACCCTAACCGTAACACTTACCCAAAACCCTCACCTTAACGGTAAATGTAACTCTGACTCTTACCCTAAACCTAAAAAAAAAAACTTAACCCGAAATACAACCCTATGCTAAACCTAACAAAAACACTAACACCTAACCCTAACTCTAACCCTAAACCTTAGCCTAAACTTAACCTTAACCCTAAACCTAACCCTAACTACAACCCTAACTCTAAACCTAACCCTAACCCTAAACCGAACCCTCACCCTTAAACAAAATTTCACCCTAACCATAACCCTAAACCTACCCTAACTTCATTCATAGCCTAATGCTATGCAAAACTTAAACTAATCCTAAACCTAACTCTAAACCTATGCCTAAACTTAACCCTAACCACTGACCCTAACTCTAACCCTAACCCTAAGGGGAACCCTGACTCTTAACCAAAATGTCACCCTAACCATAACCCTAAACCTACCCTAAATTCATTCAAACACTAACCCTAAGCAAAACTAACACTAACACTAAACCTAACCCTAACCCCAAACCTAAACCTAACCCTAACCCTGAACCTAACCTGAACCCTAACTCCTAACCCTAACCTTCGCGGTTAACATAAACTTCACCGAAACCCTAATGCTAAAACTAAACATAACGTTAAATCTCCCCCAACCCTGACCCTAACCCTAAACCTAACCATAAACCTAACCCTAACCCTAAACTTAACCCTAAACATGACCCTAACTCTAACTCTAATCCTAACCCTAAAACTTACCCTACACACTCAGCTTAAATGGAAACCTAGCACTCACCCTCACCCTAACATCTAAACCTAACCCAACCCTTAACCTAACCCTATCTCTAACCTTAACCTAGCCCTAAACCTAACCATGACTTAACCCAAAAACCAACCCTAACCCTCACTCTAAAACTAACCTTAACCCTACACTTACTCCTAACATTAACCCTAACCCTAACCCCTAACGCTAAACCTAAGCACAACCCTCACCCGTAAACTTCACCCTAGCCCTAGCCCTAGCCCTAACCCTAAACCTGACCCTAACATTAACCCAAACACCTAACCCTATCGCTGCTAAGCCTAACCCTAAACCTAACCCTAACCTTAACCCAAATGCCTAATCCTAACCCGAACCCTCATCCTTAACCTAAACTTCACCTTAAACCTAAGTCTAACCCTAACCCTAAAACTAAACCTAACCCTTAACTCTCCCCTAACTCTAGCCCTAACCCTAAACCTAACCCTAACCCTAACTCTAACCCTAACCATAACACCCTAAAACATCAGCTTAATGTAAACCTAACACTAACCCTCACACGAACCCCTAACACTTTCCCTAACTCTAAGCCTATCCCTTACCCTAACCCTAACTCTAACCTTAACCCTAAATAGAACACTAACACTAACCCTCACCTTGGACCTAAACCTAAATCTTATCCTACACCTAACCCTAACCGTAGACCTAACCCTAACTCTGACTCTAACCCTAATCATAACACTTACCCTAAACCCTCAGCTTAACCATAAAACTAACGGTAACCCTCACCCTAAACCCTAACCGAATCCCACAACCCTAACCCTAATGCTATCCGAAACCCTAACCCTAACACTAACCTGAAACCCCTGACCCTAACGATAAACCTAACCCTAACCCAAACCCTAACCCCAACACCAAAGCCTAACAAAAACCTTAACCCTAACTGTAACACTAACCGAAACCTAATCATAAACCTAACCCCAACCCTAAACCAACCCTAACCATGACCGGAACCACAAATCCTAACCGGAACCCTCAAACAAACCCAAACCCTAACCCTAAACTACACCTCTAACCCCTAACGCCTTACCATATCCATAATCCTAACCCTACCCAACCCTAACCCTAAACCTAACCCTCACCCCAACCACAACGCCTAACACAACCCTAACCATAGCCCTAACCATAACACTAAACACTAACCTAAAATCTAACCCTAACACTAAAACTAAACACAACCCCTAAACTTAACCCTAAACATAACCTTAACACTAACCTGAAAACAAACCCAAACCTTAGCCATAACCCTAACCCTCACCCTATGTTAAACTTCACCCTATCCCTAACCTAAAGTTAACCCTAACTTTAACCCTAACCCTACCCCTAAACCTAACCCTCACCTTAACCTGGCCCACCTGTAACCCTAAACCTAACCCTTACAATAACTCTGACCCTAATCCTCGCCCTAAACCTAATTCTAATCCTAACCCTCACCTAAGCTTAACCCTATCTTTAAGCCTACCATAAACTTAAACCTAACCCTAACTCTATCCGCAGCCCTAACCCTAACGCTAACCGTAACACTTACCCAAAACCCTCACCTTAACGGTAAATGTAACTCTGACTCTTACCCTAAACCTAAAAAAAAGAAACTTAACCCTAAATACAACCCTATGCTAAACCTAACCGAAACACTAACACCTAACCCTAACTCTAACCCTAATCCTTAGCCTAAACTTAACCTTGACCCTAAACCTAACCCTAACCACAACCCTAACTCTAAACCTAACCCTAACCCTAAACCAAACCCTCAGACTTAAAAAATATTTCACCGTAACCATAACCCTAAACCTACCCTGACTTCATTCATAGCCTAATGCTAACCAAAACTAAAACTAACCCTAAACCTAACTCTAACCGTAAACCTAAACTTAACCCTAACCACTTACCGTAACCCTAACCCTAACCCTAAGCGGAACCCTGACCCTTAACCAAAATTTCCCCCTAACCATAACCCTAAACCTACCCTAAATTCATTCAAACCCTAACCCTAAGCAAAACTAACACTAACACTAAACCTAACCCTAACCCCAAACCTAAACCTAACCCTGAACCTAACCTGAACCCTAACCCCTAACCCTAACCCTCGTGCTTAACATAAAGTTCACCCAAAACCTAACGCTGAAACTAAACATAACACTAAATCTCCCCCTAATCATGACCCTAACCCTAATCCTAACCATAAACCTAACCCTAACCCTAAACTTAACCCTAACCATGACCCTAACTCTAACTCTAATCCTAACCCTAAAACTTACCCTACACACTCAGCTTAAATGGAAACCTAGCACTCACCCTCACCCTAACATCTAAACCTAACCCAACCCTTAACCTAACCCTATCTCTAACCTTAACCTAGCCCTAAACCTAACCATGACTTAACCCAAAAACCAACCCTAACCCTCACTCTAAAACTAACCTTAACCCTACACTTACTCCTAACACTAACCCTAACCCTAACCCCTAACGCTAAACCTAAGCACAACCCTCACCCGTAAACTTCACCCTAGCCCTAGCCCTAGCCCTAACCCTAAACCTGACCCTAACATTAACCCAAACACCTAACCCTATCGCTGCTAAGCCTAACCCTAAACCTAACCCTAACCTTAACCCAAACGCCTAATCCTAACCCGAACCCTCATCCTTAACCTAAACTTCACCTTAAACCTAAGTCTAACCCTAACCCTAAAACTAAACCTAACCCTTAACTCTCCCCTAACTCTAGCCCTAACCCTAAACCTAACCCTACCCCTAACTCTAACCCTAACCATAACACCCTAAAACATCAGCTTAATGTAAACCTAACACTAACCCTCACACGAACCCCTAACACTTTCCCTAACTCTAAGCCTATCCCTTACCCTACCCCTAACTCTAACCTTGACCCTAAAGAGAACACTAACTCTAACCCTCAACTTGGACCTAAACCTAAATCTTACCCTACACCTAACCCTAACCGTAGACCTAACCCTAACTCTGACTCTAACCCTAATCATAACACTTACCCTAAACCCTCAGCTTTACTATGAAACTAACGGTAACCCTCGCCCTAAACCCTAACCAAATCTCACAACCCTAACCCTAATGCTATCCGAAACCCTAACCCTAACACTAACCTGAAACTCCTGACCCTAACGATAAACCTAACCCGAACCCAAACCCTAACCCCAACACCAAAGCCTAACAAAAACCTTAACCCTAACTGTAACACTCACCGAAACCTAATCATAAACCTAACCCCAACCCTAAACCAACCCTAACCATGACCGGAACCACAAAGCCTAACCAGAACCCTCACACAAACCCAAACCCTAACCCTAAACTACACCTCTAACCCCTAACACCTTACCATATCCATAATCCTAACCCTACACAACCCTAACCCTAAACCTAACCCTCACCCCAACCACAACGCCTAACACAACCCTAACCCTAATCCTAACCATAATACTAAACGCTAACCTAAAATCTAACCCTAACACTAAAACTCAACACAACCCCTAAACTTAACCCTAACCCTAAACATAACCTTAACACTAACCTGAAAACAAACCCATACCTTAGCCATAACCCTAACCCTCACCCTATGTTAAACTTCACCCTATCCCTAACCTAAAGTTAGCCCTAACTTTACCCCTAAACCTAACCCTAACCTTAACCTTGGCCCACCTGTAACCCTAAACCTAACCCTTACAATAACTCTGACCCTAATCCACGCCCTAAACCTAATTCTAATCCTAACCCTCACCTAAGCTTAACCCTATCTTTAAGCCTACCATAAACTTAAACCTAACCCTAACTCTAACCCTAACTGTAGCCCTAGCCCTAACCCTAACCGTAACACTTACCCAAAACCCTCACCTTAACGGTAAATGTAACTCTGACTCTTACCCTAAACCTAAAAAAAAAAACTTAACCCGAAATACAACCCTATGCTAAACCTAACAAAAACACTAACACCTAACCCTAACTCTAACCCTAAACCTTAGCCTAAACTTAACCTTAACCCTAAACCTAACCCTAACTACAACCCTAACTCTAAACCTAACCCTAACCCTAAAGCGAACCCTCACCCTTAAACAAAATTTCACCCTAACCATAACCCTAAACCTACCCTAACTTCATTCATAGCCTAATGCTATGCAAAACTTAAACTAATCCTAAACCTAACTCTAAACCTATGCCTAAACTTAACCCTAACCACTGACCCTAACTCTAACCCTAACCCTAAGGGGAACCCTGACTCTTAACCAAAATGTCACCCTAACCATAACCCTAAACCTACCCTAAATTCATTCAAACACTAACCCTAAGCAAAACTAACACTAACACTAAACCTAACCCTAACCCCAAACCTAAACCTAACCCTAACCCTGAACCTAACCTGAACCCTAACTCCTAACCCTAACCTTCGCGGTTAACATAAACTTCACCGAAACCCTAATGCTAAAACTAAACATAACGTTAAATCTCCCCCAACCCTGACCCTAACCCTAAACCTAACCATAAACCTAACCCTAACCCTAAACTTAACCCTAAACATGACCCTAACTCTAACTCTAATCCTAACCCTAAAACTTACCCTACACACTCAGCTTAAATGGAAACCTAGCACTCACCCTCACCCTAACATCTAAACCTAACCCAACCCTTAACCTAACCCTATCTCTAACCTTAACCTAGCCCTAAACCTAACCATGACTTAACCCAAAAACCAACCCTAACCCTCACTCTAAAACTAACCTTAACCCTACACTTACTCCTAACATTAACCCTAACCCTAACCCCTAACGCTAAACCTAAGCACAACCCTCACCCGTAAACTTCACCCTAGCCCTAGCCCTAGCCCTAACCCTAAACCTGACCCTAACATTAACCCAAACACCTAACCCTATCGCTGCTAAGCCTAACCCTAAACCTAACCCTAACCTTAACCCAAATGCCTAATCCTAACCCGAACCCTCATCCTTAACCTAAACTTCACCTTAAACCTAAGTCTAACCCTAACCCTAAAACTAAACCTAACCCTTAACTCTCCCCTAACTCTAGCCCTAACCCTAAACCTAACCCTAACCCTAACTCTAACCCTAACCATAACACCCTAAAACATCAGCTTAATGTAAACCTAACACTAACCCTCACACGAACCCCTAACACTTTCCCTAACTCTAAGCCTATCCCTTACCCTAACCCTAACTCTAACCTTAACCCTAAATAGAACACTAACACTAACCCTCACCTTGGACCTAAACCTAAATCTTATCCTACACCTAACCCTAACCGTAGACCTAACCCTAACTCTGACTCTAACCCTAATCATAACACTTACCCTAAACCCTCAGCTTAACCATAAAACTAACGGTAACCCTCACCCTAAACCCTAACCGAATCCCACAACCCTAACCCTAATGCTATCCGAAACCCTAACCCTAACACTAACCTGAAACCCCTGACCCTAACGATAAACCTAACCCTAACCCAAACCCTAACCCCAACACCAAAGCCTAACAAAAACCTTAACCCTAACTGTAACACTAACCGAAACCTAATCATAAACCTAACCCCAACCCTAAACCAACCCTAACCATGACCGGAACCACAAATCCTAACCGGAACCCTCAAACAAACCCAAACCCTAACCCTAAACTACACCTCTAACCCCTAACGCCTTACCATATCCATAATCCTAACCCTACCCAACCCTAACCCTAAACCTAACCCTCACCCCAACCACAACGCCTAACACAACCCTAACCATAGCCCTAACCATAACACTAAACACTAACCTAAAATCTAACCCTAACACTAAAACTAAACACAACCCCTAAACTTAACCCTAAACATAACCTTAACACTAACCTGAAAACAAACCCAAACCTTAGCCATAACCCTAACCCTCACCCTATGTTAAACTTCACCCTATCCCTAACCTAAAGTTAACCCTAACTTTAACCCTAACCCTACCCCTAAACCTAACCCTCACCTTAACCTGGCCCACCTGTAACCCTAAACCTAACCCTTACAATAACTCTGACCCTAATCCTCGCCCTAAACCTAATTCTAATCCTAACCCTCACCTAAGCTTAACCCTATCTTTAAGCCTACCATAAACTTAAACCTAACCCTAACTCTATCCGCAGCCCTAACCCTAACGCTAACCGTAACACTTACCCAAAACCCTCACCTTAACGGTAAATGTAACTCTGACTCTTACCCTAAACCTAAAAAAAAGAAACTTAACCCTAAATACAACCCTATGCTAAACCTAACCGAAACACTAACACCTAACCCTAACTCTAACCCTAATCCTTAGCCTAAACTTAACCTTGACCCTAAACCTAACCCTAACCACAACCCTAACTCTAAACCTAACCCTAACCCTAAACCAAACCCTCAGACTTAAAAAATATTTCACCGTAACCATAACCCTAAACCTACCCTGACTTCATTCATAGCCTAATGCTAACCAAAACTAAAACTAACCCTAAACCTAACTCTAACCGTAAACCTAAACTTAACCCTAACCACTTACCGTAACCCTAACCCTAACCCTAAGCGGAACCCTGACCCTTAACCAAAATTTCCCCCTAACCATAACCCTAAACCTACCCTAAATTCATTCAAACCCTAACCCTAAGCAAAACTAACACTAACACTAAACCTAACCCTAACCCCAAACCTAAACCTAACCCTGAACCTAACCTGAACCCTAACCCCTAACCCTAACCCTCGTGCTTAACATAAAGTTCACCCAAAACCTAACGCTGAAACTAAACATAACACTAAATCTCCCCCTAATCATGACCCTAACCCTAATCCTAACCATAAACCTAACCCTAACCCTAAACTTAACCCTAACCATGACCCTAACTCTAACTCTAATCCTAACCCTAAAACTTACCCTACACACTCAGCTTAAATGGAAACCTAGCACTCACCCTCACCCTAACATCTAAACCTAACCCAACCCTTAACCTAACCCTATCTCTAACCTTAACCTAGCCCTAAACCTAACCATGACTTAACCCAAAAACCAACCCTAACCCTCACTCTAAAACTAACCTTAACCCTACACTTACTCCTAACACTAACCCTAACCCTAACCCCTAACGCTAAACCTAAGCACAACCCTCACCCGTAAACTTCACCCTAGCCCTAGCCCTAGCCCTAACCCTAAACCTGACCCTAACATTAACCCAAACACCTAACCCTATCGCTGCTAAGCCTAACCCTAAACCTAACCCTAACCTTAACCCAAACGCCTAATCCTAACCCGAACCCTCATCCTTAACCTAAACTTCACCTTAAACCTAAGTCTAACCCTAACCCTAAAACTAAACCTAACCCTTAACTCTCCCCTAACTCTAGCCCTAACCCTAAACCTAACCCTACCCCTAACTCTAACCCTAACCATAACACCCTAAAACATCAGCTTAATGTAAACCTAACACTAACCCTCACACGAACCCCTAACACTTTCCCTAACTCTAAGCCTATCCCTTACCCTACCCCTAACTCTAACCTTGACCCTAAAGAGAACACTAACTCTAACCCTCAACTTGGACCTAAACCTAAATCTTACCCTACACCTAACCCTAACCGTAGACCTAACCCTAACTCTGACTCTAACCCTAATCATAACACTTACCCTAAACCCTCAGCTTTACTATGAAACTAACGGTAACCCTCGCCCTAAACCCTAACCAAATCTCACAACCCTAACCCTAATGCTATCCGAAACCCTAACCCTAACACTAACCTGAAACTCCTGACCCTAACGATAAACCTAACCCGAACCCAAACCCTAACCCCAACACCAAAGCCTAACAAAAACCTTAACCCTAACTGTAACACTCACCGAAACCTAATCATAAACCTAACCCCAACCCTAAACCAACCCTAACCATGACCGGAACCACAAAGCCTAACCAGAACCCTCACACAAACCCAAACCCTAACCCTAAACTACACCTCTAACCCCTAACACCTTACCATATCCATAATCCTAACCCTACACAACCCTAACCCTAAACCTAACCCTCACCCCAACCACAACGCCTAACACAACCCTAACCCTAATCCTAACCATAATACTAAACGCTAACCTAAAATCTAACCCTAACACTAAAACTCAACACAACCCCTAAACTTAACCCTAACCCTAAACATAACCTTAACACTAACCTGAAAACAAACCCATACCTTAGCCATAACCCTAACCCTCACCCTATGTTAAACTTCACCCTATCCCTAACCTAAAGTTAGCCCTAACTTTACCCCTAAACCTAACCCTAACCTTAACCTTGGCCCACCTGTAACCCTAAACCTAACCCTTACAATAACTCTGACCCTAATCCACGCCCTAAACCTAATTCTAATCCTAACCCTCACCTAAGCTTAACCCTATCTTTAAGCCTACCATAAACTTAAACCTAACCCTAACTCTAACCCTAACTGTAGCCCTAGCCCTAACCCTAACCGTAACACTTACCCAAAACCCTCACCTTAACGGTAAATGTAACTCTGACTCTTACCCTAAACCTAAAAAAAAAAACTTAACCCGAAATACAACCCTATGCTAAACCTAACAAAAACACTAACACCTAACCCTAACTCTAACCCTAAACCTTAGCCTAAACTTAACCTTAACCCTAAACCTAACCCTAACTACAACCCTAACTCTAAACCTAACCCTAACCCTAAAGCGAACCCTCACCCTTAAACAAAATTTCACCCTAACCATAACCCTAAACCTACCCTAACTTCATTCATAGCCTAATGCTATGCAAAACTTAAACTAATCCTAAACCTAACTCTAAACCTATGCCTAAACTTAACCCTAACCACTGACCCTAACTCTAACCCTAACCCTAAGGGGAACCCTGACTCTTAACCAAAATGTCACCCTAACCATAACCCTAAACCTACCCTAAATTCATTCAAACACTAACCCTAAGCAAAACTAACACTAACACTAAACCTAACCCTAACCCCAAACCTAAACCTAACCCTAACCCTGAACCTAACCTGAACCCTAACTCCTAACCCTAACCTTCGCGGTTAACATAAACTTCACCGAAACCCTAATGCTAAAACTAAACATAACGTTAAATCTCCCCCAACCCTGACCCTAACCCTAAACCTAACCATAAACCTAACCCTAACCCTAAACTTAACCCTAAACATGACCCTAACTCTAACTCTAATCCTAACCCTAAAACTTACCCTACACACTCAGCTTAAATGGAAACCTAGCACTCACCCTCACCCTAACATCTAAACCTAACCCAACCCTTAACCTAACCCTATCTCTAACCTTAACCTAGCCCTAAACCTAACCATGACTTAACCCAAAAACCAACCCTAACCCTCACTCTAAAACTAACCTTAACCCTACACTTACTCCTAACATTAACCCTAACCCTAACCCCTAACGCTAAACCTAAGCACAACCCTCACCCGTAAACTTCACCCTAGCCCTAGCCCTAGCCCTAACCCTAAACCTGACCCTAACATTAACCCAAACACCTAACCCTATCGCTGCTAAGCCTAACCCTAAACCTAACCCTAACCTTAACCCAAATGCCTAATCCTAACCCGAACCCTCATCCTTAACCTAAACTTCACCTTAAACCTAAGTCTAACCCTAACCCTAAAACTAAACCTAACCCTTAACTCTCCCCTAACTCTAGCCCTAACCCTAAACCTAACCCTAACCCTAACTCTAACCCTAACCATAACACCCTAAAACATCAGCTTAATGTAAACCTAACACTAACCCTCACACGAACCCCTAACACTTTCCCTAACTCTAAGCCTATCCCTTACCCTAACCCTAACTCTAACCTTAACCCTAAATAGAACACTAACACTAACCCTCACCTTGGACCTAAACCTAAATCTTATCCTACACCTAACCCTAACCGTAGACCTAACCCTAACTCTGACTCTAACCCTAATCATAACACTTACCCTAAACCCTCAGCTTAACCATAAAACTAACGGTAACCCTCACCCTAAACCCTAACCGAATCCCACAACCCTAACCCTAATGCTATCCGAAACCCTAACCCTAACACTAACCTGAAACCCCTGACCCTAACGATAAACCTAACCCTAACCCAAACCCTAACCCCAACACCAAAGCCTAACAAAAACCTTAACCCTAACTGTAACACTAACCGAAACCTAATCATAAACCTAACCCCAACCCTAAACCAACCCTAACCATGACCGGAACCACAAATCCTAACCGGAACCCTCAAACAAACCCAAACCCTAACCCTAAACTACACCTCTAACCCCTAACGCCTTACCATATCCATAATCCTAACCCTACCCAACCCTAACCCTAAACCTAACCCTCACCCCAACCACAACGCCTAACACAACCCTAACCATAGCCCTAACCATAACACTAAACACTAACCTAAAATCTAACCCTAACACTAAAACTAAACACAACCCCTAAACTTAACCCTAAACATAACCTTAACACTAACCTGAAAACAAACCCAAACCTTAGCCATAACCCTAACCCTCACCCTATGTTAAACTTCACCCTATCCCTAACCTAAAGTTAACCCTAACTTTAACCCTAACCCTACCCCTAAACCTAACCCTCACCTTAACCTGGCCCACCTGTAACCCTAAACCTAACCCTTACAATAACTCTGACCCTAATCCTCGCCCTAAACCTAATTCTAATCCTAACCCTCACCTAAGCTTAACCCTATCTTTAAGCCTACCATAAACTTAAACCTAACCCTAACTCTATCCGCAGCCCTAACCCTAACGCTAACCGTAACACTTACCCAAAACCCTCACCTTAACGGTAAATGTAACTCTGACTCTTACCCTAAACCTAAAAAAAAGAAACTTAACCCTAAATACAACCCTATGCTAAACCTAACCGAAACACTAACACCTAACCCTAACTCTAACCCTAATCCTTAGCCTAAACTTAACCTTGACCCTAAACCTAACCCTAACCACAACCCTAACTCTAAACCTAACCCTAACCCTAAACCAAACCCTCATCCTTAAAAAATATTTCACCGTAACCATAACCCTAAACCTACCCTGACTTCATTCATAGCCTAATGCTAACCAAAACTAAAACTAACCCTAAACCTAACTCTAACCGTAAACCTAAACTTAACCCTAACCACTTACCGTAACCCTAACCCTAACCCTAAGCGGAACCCTGACCCTTAACCAAAATTTCCCCCTAACCATAACCCTAAACCTACCCTAAATTCATTCAAACCCTAACCCTAAGCAAAACTAACACTAACACTAAACCTAACCCTAACCCCAAACCTAAACCTAACCCTGAACCTAACCTGAACCCTAACCCCTAACCCTAACCCTCGTGCTTAACATAAAGTTCACCCAAAACCTAACGCTGAAACTAAACATAACACTAAATCTCCCCCTAATCATGACCCTAACCCTAATCCTAACCATAAACCTAACCCTAACCCTAAACTTAACCCTAACCATGACCCTAACTCTAACTCTAATCCTAACCCTAAAACTTACCCTACACACTCAGCTTAAATGGAAACCTAGCACTCACCCTCACCCTAACATCTAAACCTAACCCAACCCTTAACCTAACCCTATCTCTAACCTTAACCTAGCCCTAAACCTAACCATGACTTAACCCAAAAACCAACCCTAACCCTCACTCTAAAACTAACCTTAACCCTACACTTACTCCTAACACTAACCCTAACCCTAACCCCTAACGCTAAACCTAAGCACAACCCTCACCCGTAAACTTCACCCTAGCCCTAGCCCTAGCCCTAACCCTAAACCTGACCCTAACATTAACCCAAACACCTAACCCTATCGCTGCTAAGCCTAACCCTAAACCTAACCCTAACCTTAACCCAAACGCCTAATCCTAACCCGAACCCTCATCCTTAACCTAAACTTCACCTTAAACCTAAGTCTAACCCTAACCCTAAAACTAAACCTAACCCTTAACTCTCCCCTAACTCTAGCCCTAACCCTAAACCTAACCCTACCCCTAACTCTAACCCTAACCATAACACCCTAAAACATCAGCTTAATGTAAACCTAACACTAACCCTCACACGAACCCCTAACACTTTCCCTAACTCTAAGCCTATCCCTTACCCTACCCCTAACTCTAACCTTGACCCTAAAGAGAACACTAACTCTAACCCTCAACTTGGACCTAAACCTAAATCTTACCCTACACCTAACCCTAACCGTAGACCTAACCCTAACTCTGACTCTAACCCTAATCATAACACTTACCCTAAACCCTCAGCTTTACTATGAAACTAACGGTAACCCTCGCCCTAAACCCTAACCAAATCTCACAACCCTAACCCTAATGCTATCCGAAACCCTAACCCTAACACTAACCTGAAACTCCTGACCCTAACGATAAACCTAACCCGAACCCAAACCCTAACCCCAACACCAAAGCCTAACAAAAACCTTAACCCTAACTGTAACACTCACCGAAACCTAATCATAAACCTAACCCCAACCCTAAACCAACCCTAACCATGACCGGAACCACAAAGCCTAACCAGAACCCTCACACAAACCCAAACCCTAACCCTAAACTACACCTCTAACCCCTAACACCTTACCATATCCATAATCCTAACCCTACACAACCCTAACCCTAAACCTAACCCTCACCCCAACCACAACGCCTAACACAACCCTAACCCTAATCCTAACCATAATACTAAACGCTAACCTAAAATCTAACCCTAACACTAAAACTCAACACAACCCCTAAACTTAACCCTAACCCTAAACATAACCTTAACACTAACCTGAAAACAAACCCATACCTTAGCCATAACCCTAACCCTCACCCTATGTTAAACTTCACCCTATCCCTAACCTAAAGTTAGCCCTAACTTTACCCCTAAACCTAACCCTAACCTTAACCTTGGCCCACCTGTAACCCTAAACCTAACCCTTACAATAACTCTGACCCTAATCCACGCCCTAAACCTAATTCTAATCCTAACCCTCACCTAAGCTTAACCCTATCTTTAAGCCTACCATAAACTTAAACCTAACCCTAACTCTAACCCTAACTGTAGCCCTAGCCCTAACCCTAACCGTAACACTTACCCAAAACCCTCACCTTAACGGTAAATGTAACTCTGACTCTTACCCTAAACCTAAAAAAAAAAACTTAACCCGAAATACAACCCTATGCTAAACCTAACAAAAACACTAACACCTAACCCTAACTCTAACCCTAAACCTTAGCCTAAACTTAACCTTAACCCTAAACCTAACCCTAACTACAACCCTAACTCTAAACCTAACCCTAACCCTAAAGCGAACCCTCACCCTTAAACAAAATTTCACCCTAACCATAACCCTAAACCTACCCTAACTTCATTCATAGCCTAATGCTATGCAAAACTTAAACTAATCCTAAACCTAACTCTAAACCTATGCCTAAACTTAACCCTAACCACTGACCCTAACTCTAACCCTAACCCTAAGGGGAACCCTGACTCTTAACCAAAATGTCACCCTAACCATAACCCTAAACCTACCCTAAATTCATTCAAACACTAACCCTAAGCAAAACTAACACTAACACTAAACCTAACCCTAACCCCAAACCTA
This sequence comes from Elephas maximus indicus, assembly GCF_024166365.1. Classification (NCBI taxonomy): domain Eukaryota; kingdom Metazoa; phylum Chordata; class Mammalia; order Proboscidea; family Elephantidae; genus Elephas; species Elephas maximus. The sequence continues at coordinate 48,156,818 of NC_064844.1, forward strand.
AACCTAACCCTAACCCTGAACCTAACCTGAACCCTAACTCCTAACCCTAACCTTCGCGGTTAACATAAACTTCACCGAAACCCTAATGCTAAAACTAAACATAACGTTAAATCTCCCCCAACCCTGACCCTAACCCTAAACCTAACCATAAACCTAACCCTAACCCTAAACTTAACCCTAAACATGACCCTAACTCTAACTCTAATCCTAACCCTAAAACTTACCCTACACACTCAGCTTAAATGGAAACCTAGCACTCACCCTCACCCTAACATCTAAACCTAACCCAACCCTTAACCTAACCCTATCTCTAACCTTAACCTAGCCCTAAACCTAACCATGACTTAACCCAAAAACCAACCCTAACCCTCACTCTAAAACTAACCTTAACCCTACACTTACTCCTAACATTAACCCTAACCCTAACCCCTAACGCTAAACCTAAGCACAACCCTCACCCGTAAACTTCACCCTAGCCCTAGCCCTAGCCCTAACCCTAAACCTGACCCTAACATTAACCCAAACACCTAACCCTATCGCTGCTAAGCCTAACCCTAAACCTAACCCTAACCTTAACCCAAATGCCTAATCCTAACCCGAACCCTCATCCTTAACCTAAACTTCACCTTAAACCTAAGTCTAACCCTAACCCTAAAACTAAACCTAACCCTTAACTCTCCCCTAACTCTAGCCCTAACCCTAAACCTAACCCTAACCCTAACTCTAACCCTAACCATAACACCCTAAAACATCAGCTTAATGTAAACCTAACACTAACCCTCACACGAACCCCTAACACTTTCCCTAACTCTAAGCCTATCCCTTACCCTAACCCTAACTCTAACCTTAACCCTAAATAGAACACTAACACTAACCCTCACCTTGGACCTAAACCTAAATCTTATCCTACACCTAACCCTAACCGTAGACCTAACCCTAACTCTGACTCTAACCCTAATCATAACACTTACCCTAAACCCTCAGCTTAACCATAAAACTAACGGTAACCCTCACCCTAAACCCTAACCGAATCCCACAACCCTAACCCTAATGCTATCCGAAACCCTAACCCTAACACTAACCTGAAACCCCTGACCCTAACGATAAACCTAACCCTAACCCAAACCCTAACCCCAACACCAAAGCCTAACAAAAACCTTAACCCTAACTGTAACACTAACCGAAACCTAATCATAAACCTAACCCCAACCCTAAACCGACCCTAACCATGACCGGAACCACAAATCCTAACCGGAACCCTCAAACAAACCCAAACCCTAACCCTAAACTACACCTCTAACCCCTAACGCCTTACCATATCCATAATCCTAACCCTACCCAACCCTAACCCTAAACCTAACCCTCACCCCAACCACAACGCCTAACACAACCCTAACCATAGCCCTAACCATAACACTAAACACTAACCTAAAATCTAACCCTAACACTAAAACTAAACACAACCCCTAAACTTAACCCTAAACATAACCTTAACACTAACCTGAAAACAAACCCAAACCTTAGCCATAACCCTAACCCTCACCCTATGTTAAACTTCACCCTATCCCTAACCTAAAGTTAACCCTAACTTTAACCCTAACCCTACCCCTAAACCTAACCCTCACCTTAACCTGGCCCACCTGTAACCCTAAACCTAACCCTTACAATAACTCTGACCCTAATCCTCGCCCTAAACCTAATTCTAATCCTAACCCTCACCTAAGCTTAACCCTATCTTTAAGCCTACCATAAACTTAAACCTAACCCTAACTCTATCCGCAGCCCTAACCCTAACGCTAACCGTAACACTTACCCAAAACCCTCACCTTAACGGTAAATGTAACTCTGACTCTTACCCTAAACCTAAAAAAAAGAAACTTAACCCTAAATACAACCCTATGCTAAACCTAACCGAAACACTAACACCTAACCCTAACTCTAACCCTAATCCTTAGCCTAAACTTAACCTTGACCCTAAACCTAACCCTAACCACAACCCTAACTCTAAACCTAACCCTAACCCTAAACCAAACCCTCATCCTTAAAAAATATTTCACCGTAACCATAACCCTAAACCTACCCTGACTTCATTCATAGCCTAATGCTAACCAAAACTAAAACTAACCCTAAACCTAACTCTAACCCTAAACCTAAACTTAACCCTAACCACTTACCGTAACCCTAACCCTAACCCTAAGCGGAACCCTGACCCTTAACCAAAATTTCCCCCTAACCATAACCCTAAACCTACCCTAAATTCATTCAAACCCTAACCCTAAGCAAAACTAACACTAACACTAAACCTAACCCTAACCCCAAACCTAAACCTAACCCTGAACCTAACCTGAACCCTAACCCCTAACCCTAACCCTCGTGCTTAACATAAAGTTCACCCAAAACCTAACGCTGAAACTAAACATAACACTAAATCTCCCCCTAATCATGACCCTAACCCTAATCCTAACCATAAACCTAACCCTAACCCTAAACTTAACCCTAACCATGACCCTAACTCTAACTCTAATCCTAACCCTAAAACTTACCCTACACACTCAGCTTAAATGGAAACCTAGCACTCACCCTCACCCTAACATCTAAACCTAACCCAACCCTTAACCTAACCCTATCTCTAACCTTAACCTAGCCCTAAACCTAACCATGACTTAACCCAAAAACCAACCCTAACCCTCACTCTAAAACTAACCTTAACCCTACACTTACTCCTAACACTAACCCTAACCCTAACCCCTAACGCTAAACCTAAGCACAACCCTCACCCGTAAACTTCACCCTAGCCCTAGCCCTAGCCCTAACCCTAAACCTGACCCTAACATTAACCCAAACACCTAACCCTATCGCTGCTAAGCCTAACCCTAAACCTAACCCTAACCTTAACCCAAACGCCTAATCCTAACCCGAACCCTCATCCTTAACCTAAACTTCACCTTAAACCTAAGTCTAACCCTAACCCTAAAACTAAACCTAACCCTTAACTCTCCCCTAACTCTAGCCCTAACCCTAAACCTAACCCTACCCCTAACTCTAACCCTAACCATAACACCCTAAAACATCAGCTTAATGTAAACCTAACACTAACCCTCACACGAACCCCTAACACTTTCCCTAACTCTAAGCCTATCCCTTACCCTACCCCTAACTCTAACCTTGACCCTAAAGAGAACACTAACTCTAACCCTCAACTTGGACCTAAACCTAAATCTTACCCTACACCTAACCCTAACCGTAGACCTAACCCTAACTCTGACTCTAACCCTAATCATAACACTTACCCTAAACCCTCAGCTTAACCATAAAACTAACGGTAACCCTCACCCTAAACCCTAACCGAATCCCACAACCCTAACCCTAATGCTATCCGAAACCCTAACCCTAACACTAACCTGAAACCCCTGACCCTAACGATAAACCTAACCCTAACCCAAACCCTAACCCCAACACCAAAGCCTAACAAAAACCTTAACCCTAACTGTAACACTAACCGAAACCTAATCATAAACCTAACCCCAACCCTAAACCAACCCTAACCATGACCGGAACCACAAATCCTAACCGGAACCCTCAAACAAACCCAAACCCTAACCCTAAACTACACCTCTAACCCCTAACGCCTTACCATATCCATAATCCTAACCCTACCCAACCCTAACCCTAAACCTAACCCTCACCCCAACCACAACGCCTAACACAACCCTAACCATAGCCCTAACCATAACACTAAACACTAACCTAAAATCTAACCCTAACACTAAAACTAAACACAACCCCTAAACTTAACCCTAAACATAACCTTAACACTAACCTGAAAACAAACCCAAACCTTAGCCATAACCCTAACCCTCACCCTATGTTAAACTTCACCCTATCCCTAACCTAAAGTTAACCCTAACTTTAACCCTAACCCTACCCCTAAACCTAACCCTCACCTTAACCTGGCCCACCTGTAACCCTAAACCTAACCCTTACAATAACTCTGACCCTAATCCTCGCCCTAAACCTAATTCTAATCCTAACCCTCACCTAAGCTTAACCCTATCTTTAAGCCTACCATAAACTTAAACCTAACCCTAACTCTATCCGCAGCCCTAACCCTAACGCTAACCGTAACACTTACCCAAAACCCTCACCTTAACGGTAAATGTAACTCTGACTCTTACCCTAAACCTAAAAAAAAGAAACTTAACCCTAAATACAACCCTATGCTAAACCTAACCGAAACACTAACACCTAACCCTAACTCTAACCCTAATCCTTAGCCTAAACTTAACCTTGACCCTAAACCTAACCCTAACCACAACCCTAACTCTAAACCTAACCCTAACCCTAAACCAAACCCTCAGACTTAAAAAATATTTCACCGTAACCATAACCCTAAACCTACCCTGACTTCATTCATAGCCTAATGCTAACCAAAACTAAAACTAACCCTAAACCTAACTCTAACCGTAAACCTAAACTTAACCCTAACCACTTACCGTAACCCTAACCCTAACCCTAAGCGGAACCCTGACCCTTAACCAAAATTTCCCCCTAACCATAACCCTAAACCTACCCTAAATTCATTCAAACCCTAACCCTAAGCAAAACTAACACTAACACTAAACCTAACCCTAACCCCAAACCTAAACCTAACCCTGAACCTAACCTGAACCCTAACCCCTAACCCTAACCCTCGTGCTTAACATAAAGTTCACCCAAAACCTAACGCTGAAACTAAACATAACACTAAATCTCCCCCTAATCATGACCCTAACCCTAATCCTAACCATAAACCTAACCCTAACCCTAAACTTAACCCTAACCATGACCCTAACTCTAACTCTAATCCTAACCCTAAAACTTACCCCTACACACTCAGCTTAAATGGAAACTAGCACTCACCCTCACCCTAACATCTAAACCTAACCCAACCCTTAACCTAACCCTATCTCTAACCTTAACCTAGCCCTAAACCTAACCATGACTTAACCCAAAAACCAACCCTAACCCTCACTCTAAAACTAACCTTAACCCTACACTTACTCCTAACACTAACCCTAACCCTAACCCCTAACGCTAAACCTAAGCACAACCCTCACCCGTAAACTTCACCCTAGCCCTAGCCCTAGCCCTAACCCTAAACCTGACCCTAACATTAACCCAAACACCTAACCCTATCGCTGCTAAGCCTAACCCTAAACCTAACCCTAACCTTAACCCAAACGCCTAATCCTAACCCGATCCCTCATCCTTAACCTAAACTTCACCTTAAACCTAAGTCTAACCCTAACCCTAAAACTAAACCTAACCCTTAACTCTCCCCTAACTCTAGCCCTAACCCTAAACCTAACCCTACCCCTAACTCTAACCCTAACCATAACACCCTAAAACATCAGCTTAATGTAAACCTAACACTAACCCTCACACGAACCCCTAACACTTTCCCTAACTCTAAGCCTATCCCTTACCCTACCCCTAACTCTAACCTTGACCCTAAAGAGAACACTAACTCTAACCCTCAACTTGGACCTAAACCTAAATCTTACCCTACACCTAACCCTAACCGTAGACCTAACCCTAACTCTGACTCTAACCCTAATCATAACACTTACACTAAACCCTCAGCTTTACTATGAAACTAACGGTAACCCTCGCCCTAAACCCTAACCAAATCTCACAACCCTAACCCTAATGCTATCCGAAACCCTAACCCTAACACTAACCTGAAACTCCTGACCCTAACGATAAACCTAACCCGAACCCAAACCCTAACCCCAACACCAAAGCCTAACAAAAACCTTAACCCTAACTGTAACACTCACCGAAACCTAATCATAAACCTAACCCCAACCCTAAACCAACCCTAACCATGACCGGAACCACAAAGCCTAACCAGAACCCTCACACAAACCCAAACCCTAACCCTAAACTACACCTCTAACCCCTAACACCTTACCATATCCATAATCCTAACCCTACACAACCCTAACCCTAAACCTAACCCTCACCCCAACCACAACGCCTAACACAACCCTAACCCTAATCCTAACCATAATACTAAACGCTAACCTAAAATCTAACCCTAACACTAAAACTCAACACAACCCCTAAACTTAACCCTAACCCTAAACATAACCTTAACACTAACCTGAAAACAAACCCATACCTTAGCCATAACCCTAACCCTCACCCTATGTTAAACTTCACCCTATCCCTAACCTAAAGTTAGCCCTAACTTTACCCCTAAACCTAACCCTAACCTTAACCTTGGCCCACCTGTAACCCTAAACCTAACCCTTACAATAACTCTGACCCTAATCCACGCCCTAAACCTAATTCTAATCCTAACCCTCACCTAAGCTTAACCCTATCTTTAAGCCTACCATAAACTTAAACCTAACCCTAACTCTAACCCTAACTGTAGCCCTAGCCCTAACCCTAACCGTAACACTTACCCAAAACCCTCACCTTAACGGTAAATGTAACTCTGACTCTTACCCTAAACCTAAAAAAAAAAACTTAACCCGAAATACAACCCTATGCTAAACCTAACAAAAACACTAACACCTAACCCTAACTCTAACCCTAAACCTTAGCCTAAACTTAACCTTAACCCTAAACCTAACCCTAACTACAACCCTAACTCTAAACCTAACCCTAACCCTAAAGCGAACCCTCACCCTTAAACAAAATTTCACCCTAACCATAACCCTAAACCTACCCTAACTTCATTCATAGCCTAATGCTATGCAAAACTTAAACTAATCCTAAACCTAACTCTAAACCTATGCCTAAACTTAACCCTAACCACTGACCCTAACTCTAACCCTAACCCTAAGGGGAACCCTGACTCTTAACCAAAATGTCACCCTAACCATAACCCTAAACCTACCCTAAATTCATTCAAACACTAACCCTAAGCAAAACTAACACTAACACTAAACCTAACCCTAACCCCAAACCTAAACCTAACCCTAACCCTGAACCTAACCTGAACCCTAACTCCTAACCCTAACCTTCGCGGTTAACATAAACTTCACCGAAACCCTAATGCTAAAACTAAACATAACGTTAAATCTCCCCCAACCCTGACCCTAACCCTAAACCTAACCATAAACCTAACCCTAACCCTAAACTTAACCCTAAACATGACCCTAACTCTAACTCTAATCCTAACCCTAAAACTTACCCTACACACTCAGCTTAAATGGAAACCTAGCACTCACCCTCACCCTAACATCTAAACCTAACCCAACCCTTAACCTAACCCTATCTCTAACCTTAACCTAGCCCTAAACCTAACCATGACTTAACCCAAAAACCAACCCTAACCCTCACTCTAAAACTAACCTTAACCCTACACTTACTCCTAACATTAACCCTAACCCTAACCCCTAACGCTAAACCTAAGCACAACCCTCACCCGTAAACTTCACCCTAGCCCTAGCCCTAGCCCTAACCCTAAACCTGACCCTAACATTAACCCAAACACCTAACCCTATCGCTGCTAAGCCTAACCCTAAACCTAACCCTAACCTTAACCCAAATGCCTAATCCTAACCCGAACCCTCATCCTTAACCTAAACTTCACCTTAAACCTAAGTCTAACCCTAACCCTAAAACTAAACCTAACCCTTAACTCTCCCCTAACTCTAGCCCTAACCCTAAACCTAACCCTAACCCTAACTCTAACCCTAACCATAACACCCTAAAACATCAGCTTAATGTAAACCTAACACTAACCCTCACACGAACCCCTAACACTTTCCCTAACTCTAAGCCTATCCCTTACCCTAACCCTAACTCTAACCTTAACCCTAAATAGAACACTAACACTAACCCTCACCTTGGACCTAAACCTAAATCTTATCCTACACCTAACCCTAACCGTAGACCTAACCCTAACTCTGACTCTAACCCTAATCATAACACTTACCCTAAACCCTCAGCTTAACCATAAAACTAACGGTAACCCTCACCCTAAACCCTAACCGAATCCCACAACCCTAACCCTAATGCTATCCGAAACCCTAACCCTAACACTAACCTGAAACCCCTGACCCTAACGATAAACCTAACCCTAACCCAAACCCTAACCCCAACACCAAAGCCTAACAAAAACCTTAACCCTAACTGTAACACTAACCGAAACCTAATCATAAACCTAACCCCAACCCTAAACCAACCCTAACCATGACCGGAACCACAAATCCTAACCGGAACCCTCAAACAAACCCAAACCCTAACCCTAAACTACACCTCTAACCCCTAACGCCTTACCATATCCATAATCCTAACCCTACCCAACCCTAACCCTAAACCTAACCCTCACCCCAACCACAACGCCTAACACAACCCTAACCATAGCCCTAACCATAACACTAAACACTAACCTAAAATCTAACCCTAACACTAAAACTAAACACAACCCCTAAACTTAACCCTAAACATAACCTTAACACTAACCTGAAAACAAACCCAAACCTTAGCCATAACCCTAACCCTCACCCTATGTTAAACTTCACCCTATCCCTAACCTAAAGTTAACCCTAACTTTAACCCTAACCCTACCCCTAAACCTAACCCTCACCTTAACCTGGCCCACCTGTAACCCTAAACCTAACCCTTACAATAACTCTGACCCTAATCCTCGCCCTAAACCTAATTCTAATCCTAACCCTCACCTAAGCTTAACCCTATCTTTAAGCCTACCATAAACTTAAACCTAACCCTAACTCTATCCGCAGCCCTAACCCTAACGCTAACCGTAACACTTACCCAAAACCCTCACCTTAACGGTAAATGTAACTCTGACTCTTACCCTAAACCTAAAAAAAAGAAACTTAACCCTAAATACAACCCTATGCTAAACCTAACCGAAACACTAACACCTAACCCTAACTCTAACCCTAATCCTTAGCCTAAACTTAACCTTGACCCTAAACCTAACCCTAACCACAACCCTAACTCTAAACCTAACCCTAACCCTAAACCAAACCCTCAGACTTAAAAAATATTTCACCGTAACCATAACCCTAAACCTACCCTGACTTCATTCATAGCCTAATGCTAACCAAAACTAAAACTAACCCTAAACCTAACTCTAACCGTAAACCTAAACTTAACCCTAACCACTTACCGTAACCCTAACCCTAACCCTAAGCGGAACCCTGACCCTTAACCAAAATTTCCCCCTAACCATAACCCTAAACCTACCCTAAATTCATTCAAACCCTAACCCTAAGCAAAACTAACACTAACACTAAACCTAACCCTAACCCCAAACCTAAACCTAACCCTGAACCTAACCTGAACCCTAACCCCTAACCCTAACCCTCGTGCTTAACATAAAGTTCACCCAAAACCTAACGCTGAAACTAAACATAACACTAAATCTCCCCCTAATCATGACCCTAACCCTAATCCTAACCATAAACCTAACCCTAACCCTAAACTTAACCCTAACCATGACCCTAACTCTAACTCTAATCCTAACCCTAAAACTTACCCTACACACTCAGCTTAAATGGAAACCTAGCACTCACCCTCACCCTAACATCTAAACCTAACCCAACCCTTAACCTAACCCTATCTCTAACCTTAACCTAGCCCTAAACCTAACCATGACTTAACCCAAAAACCAACCCTAACCCTCACTCTAAAACTAACCTTAACCCTACACTTACTCCTAACACTAACCCTAACCCTAACCCCTAACGCTAAACCTAAGCACAACCCTCACCCGTAAACTTCACCCTAGCCCTAGCCCTAGCCCTAACCCTAAACCTGACCCTAACATTAACCCAAACACCTAACCCTATCGCTGCTAAGCCTAACCCTAAACCTAACCCTAACCTTAACCCAAACGCCTAATCCTAACCCGAACCCTCATCCTTAACCTAAACTTCACCTTAAACCTAAGTCTAACCCTAACCCTAAAACTAAACCTAACCCTTAACTCTCCCCTAACTCTAGCCCTAACCCTAAACCTAACCCTACCCCTAACTCTAACCCTAACCATAACACCCTAAAACATCAGCTTAATGTAAACCTAACACTAACCCTCACACGAACCCCTAACACTTTCCCTAACTCTAAGCCTATCCCTTACCCTACCCCTAACTCTAACCTTGACCCTAAAGAGAACACTAACTCTAACCCTCAACTTGGACCTAAACCTAAATCTTACCCTACACCTAACCCTAACCGTAGACCTAACCCTAACTCTGACTCTAACCCTAATCATAACACTTACCCTAAACCCTCAGCTTTACTATGAAACTAACGGTAACCCTCGCCCTAAACCCTAACCAAATCTCACAACCCTAACCCTAATGCTATCCGAAACCCTAACCCTAACACTAACCTGAAACTCCTGACCCTAACGATAAACCTAACCCGAACCCAAACCCTAACCCCAACACCAAAGCCTAACAAAAACCTTAACCCTAACTGTAACACTCACCGAAACCTAATCATAAACCTAACCCCAACCCTAAACCAACCCTAACCATGACCGGAACCACAAAGCCTAACCAGAACCCTCACACAAACCCAAACCCTAACCCTAAACTACACCTCTAACCCCTAACACCTTACCATATCCATAATCCTAACCCTACACAACCCTAACCCTAAACCTAACCCTCACCCCAACCACAACGCCTAACACAACCCTAACCCTAATCCTAACCATAATACTAAACGCTAACCTAAAATCTAACCCTAACACTAAAACTCAACACAACCCCTAAACTTAACCCTAACCCTAAACATAACCTTAACACTAACCTGAAAACAAACCCATACCTTAGCCATAACCCTAACCCTCACCCTATGTTAAACTTCACCCTATCCCTAACCTAAAGTTAGCCCTAACTTTACCCCTAAACCTAACCCTAACCTTAACCTTGGCCCACCTGTAACCCTAAACCTAACCCTTACAATAACTCTGACCCTAATCCACGCCCTAAACCTAATTCTAATCCTAACCCTCACCTAAGCTTAACCCTATCTTTAAGCCTACCATAAACTTAAACCTAACCCTAACTCTAACCCTAACTGTAGCCCTAGCCCTAACCCTAACCGTAACACTTACCCAAAACCCTCACCTTAACGGTAAATGTAACTCTGACTCTTACCCTAAACCTAAAAAAAAAAACTTAACCCGAAATACAACCCTATGCTAAACCTAACAAAAACACTAACACCTAACCCTAACTCTAACCCTAAACCTTAGCCTAAACTTAACCTTAACCCTAAACCTAACCCTAACTACAACCCTAACTCTAAACCTAACCCTAACCCTAAAGCGAACCCTCACCCTTAAACAAAATTTCACCCTAACCATAACCCTAAACCTACCCTAACTTCATTCATAGCCTAATGCTATGCAAAACTTAAACTAATCCTAAACCTAACTCTAAACCTATGCCTAAACTTAACCCTAACCACTGACCCTAACTCTAACCCTAACCCTAAGGGGAACCCTGACTCTTAACCAAAATGTCACCCTAACCATAACCCTAAACCTACCCTAAATTCATTCAAACACTAACCCTAAGCAAAACTAACACTAACACTAAACCTAACCCTAACCCCAAACCTAAACCTAACCCTAACCCTGAACCTAACCTGAACCCTAACTCCTAACCCTAACCTTCGCGGTTAACATAAACTTCACCGAAACCCTAATGCTAAAACTAAACATAACGTTAAATCTCCCCCAACCCTGACCCTAACCCTAAACCTAACCATAAACCTAACCCTAACCCTAAACTTAACCCTAAACATGACCCTAACTCTAACTCTAATCCTAACCCTAAAACTTACCCTACACACTCAGCTTAAATGGAAACCTAGCACTCACCCTCACCCTAACATCTAAACCTAACCCAACCCTTAACCTAACCCTATCTCTAACCTTAACCTAGCCCTAAACCTAACCATGACTTAACCCAAAAACCAACCCTAACCCTCACTCTAAAACTAACCTTAACCCTACACTTACTCCTAACATTAACCCTAACCCTAACCCCTAACGCTAAACCTAAGCACAACCCTCACCCGTAAACTTCACCCTAGCCCTAGCCCTAGCCCTAACCCTAAACCTGACCCTAACATTAACCCAAACACCTAACCCTATCGCTGCTAAGCCTAACCCTAAACCTAACCCTAACCTTAACCCAAATGCCTAATCCTAACCCGAACCCTCATCCTTAACCTAAACTTCACCTTAAACCTAAGTCTAACCCTAACCCTAAAACTAAACCTAACCCTTAACTCTCCCCTAACTCTAGCCCTAACCCTAAACCTAACCCTAACCCTAACTCTAACCCTAACCATAACACCCTAAAACATCAGCTTAATGTAAACCTAACACTAACCCTCACACGAACCCCTAACACTTTCCCTAACTCTAAGCCTATCCCTTACCCTAACCCTAACTCTAACCTTAACCCTAAATAGAACACTAACACTAACCCTCACCTTGGACCTAAACCTAAATCTTATCCTACACCTAACCCTAACCGTAGACCTAACCCTAACTCTGACTCTAACCCTAATCATAACACTTACCCTAAACCCTCAGCTTAACCATAAAACTAACGGTAACCCTCACCCTAAACCCTAACCGAATCCCACAACCCTAACCCTAATGCTATCCGAAACCCTAACCCTAACACTAACCTGAAACCCCTGACCCTAACGATAAACCTAACCCTAACCCAAACCCTAACCCCAACACCAAAGCCTAACAAAAACCTTAACCCTAACTGTAACACTAACCGAAACCTAATCATAAACCTAACCCCAACCCTAAACCAACCCTAACCATGACCGGAACCACAAATCCTAACCGGAACCCTCAAACAAACCCAAACCCTAACCCTAAACTACACCTCTAACCCCTAACGCCTTACCATATCCATAATCCTAACCCTACCCAACCCTAACCCTAAACCTAACCCTCACCCCAACCACAACGCCTAACACAACCCTAACCATAGCCCTAACCATAACACTAAACACTAACCTAAAATCTAACCCTAACACTAAAACTAAACACAACCCCTAAACTTAACCCTAAACATAACCTTAACACTAACCTGAAAACAAACCCAAACCTTAGCCATAACCCTAACCCTCACCCTATGTTAAACTTCACCCTATCCCTAACCTAAAGTTAACCCTAACTTTAACCCTAACCCTACCCCTAAACCTAACCCTCACCTTAACCTGGCCCACCTGTAACCCTAAACCTAACCCTTACAATAACTCTGACCCTAATCCTCGCCCTAAACCTAATTCTAATCCTAACCCTCACCTAAGCTTAACCCTATCTTTAAGCCTACCATAAACTTAAACCTAACCCTAACTCTATCCGCAGCCCTAACCCTAACGCTAACCGTAACACTTACCCAAAACCCTCACCTTAACGGTAAATGTAACTCTGACTCTTACCCTAAACCTAAAAAAAAGAAACTTAACCCTAAATACAACCCTATGCTAAACCTAACCGAAACACTAACACCTAACCCTAACTCTAACCCTAATCCTTAGCCTAAACTTAACCTTGACCCTAAACCTAACCCTAACCACAACCCTAACTCTAAACCTAACCCTAACCCTAAACCAAACCCTCATCCTTAAAAAATATTTCACCGTAACCATAACCCTAAACCTACCCTGACTTCATTCATAGCCTAATGCTAACCAAAACTAAAACTAACCCTAAACCTAACTCTAACCGTAAACCTAAACTTAACCCTAACCACTTACCGTAACCCTAACCCTAACCCTAAGCGGAACCCTGACCCTTAACCAAAATTTCCCCCTAACCATAACCCTAAACCTACCCTAAATTCATTCAAACCCTAACCCTAAGCAAAACTAACACTAACACTAAACCTAACCCTAACCCCAAACCTAAACCTAACCCTGAACCTAACCTGAACCCTAACCCCTAACCCTAACCCTCGTGCTTAACATAAAGTTCACCCAAAACCTAACGCTGAAACTAAACATAACACTAAATCTCCCCCTAATCATGACCCTAACCCTAATCCTAACCATAAACCTAACCCTAACCCTAAACTTAACCCTAACCATGACCCTAACTCTAACTCTAATCCTAACCCTAAAACTTACCCTACACACTCAGCTTAAATGGAAACCTAGCACTCACCCTCACCCTAACATCTAAACCTAACCCAACCCTTAACCTAACCCTATCTCTAACCTTAACCTAGCCCTAAACCTAACCATGACTTAACCCAAAAACCAACCCTAACCCTCACTCTAAAACTAACCTTAACCCTACACTTACTCCTAACACTAACCCTAACCCTAACCCCTAACGCTAAACCTAAGCACAACCCTCACCCGTAAACTTCACCCTAGCCCTAGCCCTAGCCCTAACCCTAAACCTGACCCTAACATTAACCCAAACACCTAACCCTATCGCTGCTAAGCCTAACCCTAAACCTAACCCTAACCTTAACCCAAACGCCTAATCCTAACCCGAACCCTCATCCTTAACCTAAACTTCACCTTAAACCTAAGTCTAACCCTAACCCTAAAACTAAACCTAACCCTTAACTCTCCCCTAACTCTAGCCCTAACCCTAAACCTAACCCTACCCCTAACTCTAACCCTAACCATAACACCCTAAAACATCAGCTTAATGTAAACCTAACACTAACCCTCACACGAACCCCTAACACTTTCCCTAACTCTAAGCCTATCCCTTACCCTACCCCTAACTCTAACCTTGACCCTAAAGAGAACACTAACTCTAACCCTCAACTTGGACCTAAACCTAAATCTTACCCTACACCTAACCCTAACCGTAGACCTAACCCTAACTCTGACTCTAACCCTAATCATAACACTTACCCTAAACCCTCAGCTTTACTATGAAACTAACGGTAACCCTCGCCCTAAACCCTAACCAAATCTCACAACCCTAACCCTAATGCTATCCGAAACCCTAACCCTAACACTAACCTGAAACTCCTGACCCTAACGATAAACCTAACCCGAACCCAAACCCTAACCCCAACACCAAAGCCTAACAAAAACCTTAACCCTAACTGTAACACTCACCGAAACCTAATCATAAACCTAACCCCAACCCTAAACCAACCCTAACCATGACCGGAACCACAAAGCCTAACCAGAACCCTCACACAAACCCAAACCCTAACCCTAAACTACACCTCTAACCCCTAACACCTTACCATATCCATAATCCTAACCCTACACAACCCTAACCCTAAACCTAACCCTCACCCCAACCACAACGCCTAACACAACCCTAACCCTAATCCTAACCATAATACTAAACGCTAACCTAAAATCTAACCCTAACACTAAAACTCAACACAACCCCTAAACTTAACCCTAACCCTAAACATAACCTTAACACTAACCTGAAAACAAACCCATACCTTAGCCATAACCCTAACCCTCACCCTATGTTAAACTTCACCCTATCCCTAACCTAAAGTTAGCCCTAACTTTACCCCTAAACCTAACCCTAACCTTAACCTTGGCCCACCTGTAACCCTAAACCTAACCCTTACAATAACTCTGACCCTAATCCACGCCCTAAACCTAATTCTAATCCTAACCCTCACCTAAGCTTAACCCTATCTTTAAGCCTACCATAAACTTAAACCTAACCCTAACTCTAACCCTAACTGTAGCCCTAGCCCTAACCCTAACCGTAACACTTACCCAAAACCCTCACCTTAACGGTAAATGTAACTCTGACTCTTACCCTAAACCTAAAAAAAAAAACTTAACCCGAAATACAACCCTATGCTAAACCTAACAAAAACACTAACACCTAACCCTAACTCTAACCCTAAACCTTAGCCTAAACTTAACCTTAACCCTAAACCTAACCCTAACTACAACCCTAACTCTAAACCTAACCCTAACCCTAAAGCGAACCCTCACCCTTAAACAAAATTTCACCCTAACCATAACCCTAAACCTACCCTAACTTCATTCATAGCCTAATGCTATGCAAAACTTAAACTAATCCTAAACCTAACTCTAAACCTATGCCTAAACTTAACCCTAACCACTGACCCTAACTCTAACCCTAACCCTAAGGGGAACCCTGACTCTTAACCAAAATGTCACCCTAACCATAACCCTAAACCTACCCTAAATTCATTCAAACACTAACCCTAAGCAAAACTAACACTAACACTAAACCTAACCCTAACCCCAAACCTAAACCTAACCCTAACCCTGAACCTAACCTGAACCCTAACTCCTAACCCTAACCTTCGCGGTTAACATAAACTTCACCGAAACCCTAATGCTAAAACTAAACATAACGTTAAATCTCCCCCAACCCTGACCCTAACCCTAAACCTAACCATAAACCTAACCCTAACCCTAAACTTAACCCTAAACATGACCCTAACTCTAACTCTAATCCTAACCCTAAAACTTACCCTACACACTCAGCTTAAATGGAAACCTAGCACTCACCCTCACCCTAACATCTAAACCTAACCCAACCCTTAACCTAACCCTATCTCTAACCTTAACCTAGCCCTAAACCTAACCATGACTTAACCCAAAAACCAACCCTAACCCTCACTCTAAAACTAACCTTAACCCTACACTTACTCCTAACATTAACCCTAACCCTAACCCCTAACGCTAAACCTAAGCACAACCCTCACCCGTAAACTTCACCCTAGCCCTAGCCCTAGCCCTAACCCTAAACCTGACCCTAACATTAACCCAAACACCTAACCCTATCGCTGCTAAGCCTAACCCTAAACCTAACCCTAACCTTAACCCAAATGCCTAATCCTAACCCGAACCCTCATCCTTAACCTAAACTTCACCTTAAACCTAAGTCTAACCCTAACCCTAAAACTAAACCTAACCCTTAACTCTCCCCTAACTCTAGCCCTAACCCTAAACCTAACCCTAACCCTAACTCTAACCCTAACCATAACACCCTAAAACATCAGCTTAATGTAAACCTAACACTAACCCTCACACGAACCCCTAACACTTTCCCTAACTCTAAGCCTATCCCTTACCCTAACCCTAACTCTAACCTTAACCCTAAATAGAACACTAACACTAACCCTCACCTTGGACCTAAACCTAAATCTTATCCTACACCTAACCCTAACCGTAGACCTAACCCTAACTCTGACTCTAACCCTAATCATAACACTTACCCTAAACCCTCAGCTTAACCATAAAACTAACGGTAACCCTCACCCTAAACCCTAACCGAATCCCACAACCCTAACCCTAATGCTATCCGAAACCCTAACCCTAACACTAACCTGAAACCCCTGACCCTAACGATAAACCTAACCCTAACCCAAACCCTAACCCCAACACCAAAGCCTAACAAAAACCTTAACCCTAACTGTAACACTAACCGAAACCTAATCATAAACCTAACCCCAACCCTAAACCGACCCTAACCATGACCGGAACCACAAATCCTAACCGGAACCCTCAAACAAACCCAAACCCTAACCCTAAACTACACCTCTAACCCCTAACGCCTTACCATATCCATAATCCTAACCCTACCCAACCCTAACCCTAAACCTAACCCTCACCCCAACCACAACGCCTAACACAACCCTAACCATAGCCCTAACCATAACACTAAACACTAACCTAAAATCTAACCCTAACACTAAAACTAAACACAACCCCTAAACTTAACCCTAAACATAACCTTAACACTAACCTGAAAACAAACCCAAACCTTAGCCATAACCCTAACCCTCACCCTATGTTAAACTTCACCCTATCCCTAACCTAAAGTTAACCCTAACTTTAACCCTAACCCTACCCCTAAACCTAACCCTCACCTTAACCTGGCCCACCTGTAACCCTAAACCTAACCCTTACAATAACTCTGACCCTAATCCTCGCCCTAAACCTAATTCTAATCCTAACCCTCACCTAAGCTTAACCCTATCTTTAAGCCTACCATAAACTTAAACCTAACCCTAACTCTATCCGCAGCCCTAACCCTAACGCTAACCGTAACACTTACCCAAAACCCTCACCTTAACGGTAAATGTAACTCTGACTCTTACCCTAAACCTAAAAAAAAGAAACTTAACCCTAAATACAACCCTATGCTAAACCTAACCGAAACACTAACACCTAACCCTAACTCTAACCCTAATCCTTAGCCTAAACTTAACCTTGACCCTAAACCTAACCCTAACCACAACCCTAACTCTAAACCTAACCCTAACCCTAAACCAAACCCTCATCCTTAAAAAATATTTCACCGTAACCATAACCCTAAACCTACCCTGACTTCATTCATAGCCTAATGCTAACCAAAACTAAAACTAACCCTAAACCTAACTCTAACCCTAAACCTAAACTTAACCCTAACCACTTACCGTAACCCTAACCCTAACCCTAAGCGGAACCCTGACCCTTAACCAAAATTTCCCCCTAACCATAACCCTAAACCTACCCTAAATTCATTCAAACCCTAACCCTAAGCAAAACTAACACTAACACTAAACCTAACCCTAACCCCAAACCTAAACCTAACCCTGAACCTAACCTGAACCCTAACCCCTAACCCTAACCCTCGTGCTTAACATAAAGTTCACCCAAAACCTAACGCTGAAACTAAACATAACACTAAATCTCCCCCTAATCATGACCCTAACCCTAATCCTAACCATAAACCTAACCCTAACCCTAAACTTAACCCTAACCATGACCCTAACTCTAACTCTAATCCTAACCCTAAAACTTACCCTACACACTCAGCTTAAATGGAAACCTAGCACTCACCCTCACCCTAACATCTAAACCTAACCCAACCCTTAACCTAACCCTATCTCTAACCTTAACCTAGCCCTAAACCTAACCATGACTTAACCCAAAAACCAACCCTAACCCTCACTCTAAAACTAACCTTAACCCTACACTTACTCCTAACACTAACCCTAACCCTAACCCCTAACGCTAAACCTAAGCACAACCCTCACCCGTAAACTTCACCCTAGCCCTAGCCCTAGCCCTAACCCTAAACCTGACCCTAACATTAACCCAAACACCTAACCCTATCGCTGCTAAGCCTAACCCTAAACCTAACCCTAACCTTAACCCAAACGCCTAATCCTAACCCGAACCCTCATCCTTAACCTAAACTTCACCTTAAACCTAAGTCTAACCCTAACCCTAAAACTAAACCTAACCCTTAACTCTCCCCTAACTCTAGCCCTAACCCTAAACCTAACCCTACCCCTAACTCTAACCCTAACCATAACACCCTAAAACATCAGCTTAATGTAAACCTAACACTAACCCTCACACGAACCCCTAACACTTTCCCTAACTCTAAGCCTATCCCTTACCCTACCCCTAACTCTAACCTTGACCCTAAAGAGAACACTAACTCTAACCCTCAACTTGGACCTAAACCTAAATCTTACCCTACACCTAACCCTAACCGTAGACCTAACCCTAACTCTGACTCTAACCCTAATCATAACACTTACCCTAAACCCTCAGCTTAACCATAAAACTAACGGTAACCCTCACCCTAAACCCTAACCGAATCCCACAACCCTAACCCTAATGCTATCCGAAACCCTAACCCTAACACTAACCTGAAACCCCTGACCCTAACGATAAACCTAACCCTAACCCAAACCCTAACCCCAACACCAAAGCCTAACAAAAACCTTAACCCTAACTGTAACACTAACCGAAACCTAATCATAAACCTAACCCCAACCCTAAACCAACCCTAACCATGACCGGAACCACAAATCCTAACCGGAACCCTCAAACAAACCCAAACCCTAACCCTAAACTACACCTCTAACCCCTAACGCCTTACCATATCCATAATCCTAACCCTACCCAACCCTAACCCTAAACCTAACCCTCACCCCAACCACAACGCCTAACACAACCCTAACCATAGCCCTAACCATAACACTAAACACTAACCTAAAATCTAACCCTAACACTAAAACTAAACACAACCCCTAAACTTAACCCTAAACATAACCTTAACACTAACCTGAAAACAAACCCAAACCTTAGCCATAACCCTAACCCTCACCCTATGTTAAACTTCACCCTATCCCTAACCTAAAGTTAACCCTAACTTTAACCCTAACCCTACCCCTAAACCTAACCCTCACCTTAACCTGGCCCACCTGTAACCCTAAACCTAACCCTTACAATAACTCTGACCCTAATCCTCGCCCTAAACCTAATTCTAATCCTAACCCTCACCTAAGCTTAACCCTATCTTTAAGCCTACCATAAACTTAAACCTAACCCTAACTCTATCCGCAGCCCTAACCCTAACGCTAACCGTAACACTTACCCAAAACCCTCACCTTAACGGTAAATGTAACTCTGACTCTTACCCTAAACCTAAAAAAAAGAAACTTAACCCTAAATACAACCCTATGCTAAACCTAACCGAAACACTAACACCTAACCCTAACTCTAACCCTAATCCTTAGCCTAAACTTAACCTTGACCCTAAACCTAACCCTAACCACAACCCTAACTCTAAACCTAACCCTAACCCTAAACCAAACCCTCAGACTTAAAAAATATTTCACCGTAACCATAACCCTAAACCTACCCTGACTTCATTCATAGCCTAATGCTAACCAAAACTAAAACTAACCCTAAACCTAACTCTAACCGTAAACCTAAACTTAACCCTAACCACTTACCGTAACCCTAACCCTAACCCTAAGCGGAACCCTGACCCTTAACCAAAATTTCCCCCTAACCATAACCCTAAACCTACCCTAAATTCATTCAAACCCTAACCCTAAGCAAAACTAACACTAACACTAAACCTAACCCTAACCCCAAACCTAAACCTAACCCTGAACCTAACCTGAACCCTAACCCCTAACCCTAACCCTCGTGCTTAACATAAAGTTCACCCAAAACCTAACGCTGAAACTAAACATAACACTAAATCTCCCCCTAATCATGACCCTAACCCTAATCCTAACCATAAACCTAACCCTAACCCTAAACTTAACCCTAACCATGACCCTAACTCTAACTCTAATCCTAACCCTAAAACTTACCCTACACACTCAGCTTAAATGGAAACCTAGCACTCACCCTCACCCTAACATCTAAACCTAACCCAACCCTTAACCTAACCCTATCTCTAACCTTAACCTAGCCCTAAACCTAACCATGACTTAACCCAAAAACCAACCCTAACCCTCACTCTAAAACTAACCTTAACCCTACACTTACTCCTAACACTAACCCTAACCCTAACCCCTAACGCTAAACCTAAGCACAACCCTCACCCGTAAACTTCACCCTAGCCCTAGCCCTAGCCCTAACCCTAAACCTGACCCTAACATTAACCCAAACACCTAACCCTATCGCTGCTAAGCCTAACCCTAAACCTAACCCTAACCTTAACCCAAACGCCTAATCCTAACCCGATCCCTCATCCTTAACCTAAACTTCACCTTAAACCTAAGTCTAACCCTAACCCTAAAACTAAACCTAACCCTTAACTCTCCCCTAACTCTAGCCCTAACCCTAAACCTAACCCTACCCCTAACTCTAACCCTAACCATAACACCCTAAAACATCAGCTTAATGTAAACCTAACACTAACCCTCACACGAACCCCTAACACTTTCCCTAACTCTAAGCCTATCCCTTACCCTACCCCTAACTCTAACCTTGACCCTAAAGAGAACACTAACTCTAACCCTCAACTTGGACCTAAACCTAAATCTTACCCTACACCTAACCCTAACCGTAGACCTAACCCTAACTCTGACTCTAACCCTAATCATAACACTTACACTAAACCCTCAGCTTTACTATGAAACTAACGGTAACCCTCGCCCTAAACCCTAACCAAATCTCACAACCCTAACCCTAATGCTATCCGAAACCCTAACCCTAACACTAACCTGAAACTCCTGACCCTAACGATAAACCTAACCCGAACCCAAACCCTAACCCCAACACCAAAGCCTAACAAAAACCTTAACCCTAACTGTAACACTCACCGAAACCTAATCATAAACCTAACCCCAACCCTAAACCAACCCTAACCATGACCGGAACCACAAAGCCTAACCAGAACCCTCACACAAACCCAAACCCTAACCCTAAACTACACCTCTAACCCCTAACACCTTACCATATCCATAATCCTAACCCTACACAACCCTAACCCTAAACCTAACCCTCACCCCAACCACAACGCCTAACACAACCCTAACCCTAATCCTAACCATAATACTAAACGCTAACCTAAAATCTAACCCTAACACTAAAACTCAACACAACCCCTAAACTTAACCCTAACCCTAAACATAACCTTAACACTAACCTGAAAACAAACCCATACCTTAGCCATAACCCTAACCCTCACCCTATGTTAAACTTCACCCTATCCCTAACCTAAAGTTAGCCCTAACTTTACCCCTAAACCTAACCCTAACCTTAACCTTGGCCCACCTGTAACCCTAAACCTAACCCTTACAATAACTCTGACCCTAATCCACGCCCTAAACCTAATTCTAATCCTAACCCTCACCTAAGCTTAACCCTATCTTTAAGCCTACCATAAACTTAAACCTAACCCTAACTCTAACCCTAACTGTAGCCCTAGCCCTAACCCTAACCGTAACACTTACCCAAAACCCTCACCTTAACGGTAAATGTAACTCTGACTCTTACCCTAAACCTAAAAAAAAAAACTTAACCCGAAATACAACCCTATGCTAAACCTAACAAAAACACTAACACCTAACCCTAACTCTAACCCTAAACCTTAGCCTAAACTTAACCTTAACCCTAAACCTAACCCTAACTACAACCCTAACTCTAAACCTAACCCTAACCCTAAAGCGAACCCTCACCCTTAAACAAAATTTCACCCTAACCATAACCCTAAACCTACCCTAACTTCATTCATAGCCTAATGCTATGCAAAACTTAAACTAATCCTAAACCTAACTCTAAACCTATGCCTAAACTTAACCCTAACCACTGACCCTAACTCTAACCCTAACCCTAAGGGGAACCCTGACTCTTAACCAAAATGTCACCCTAACCATAACCCTAAACCTACCCTAAATTCATTCAAACACTAACCCTAAGCAAAACTAACACTAACACTAAACCTAACCCTAACCCCAAACCTAAACCTAACCCTAACCCTGAACCTAACCTGAACCCTAACTCCTAACCCTAACCTTCGCGGTTAACATAAACTTCACCGAAACCCTAATGCTAAAACTAAACATAACGTTAAATCTCCCCCAACCCTGACCCTAACCCTAAACCTAACCATAAACCTAACCCTAACCCTAAACTTAACCCTAAACATGACCCTAACTCTAACTCTAATCCTAACCCTAAAACTTACCCTACACACTCAGCTTAAATGGAAACCTAGCACTCACCCTCACCCTAACATCTAAACCTAACCCAACCCTTAACCTAACCCTATCTCTAACCTTAACCTAGCCCTAAACCTAACCATGACTTAACCCAAAAACCAACCCTAACCCTCACTCTAAAACTAACCTTAACCCTACACTTACTCCTAACATTAACCCTAACCCTAACCCCTAACGCTAAACCTAAGCACAACCCTCACCCGTAAACTTCACCCTAGCCCTAGCCCTAGCCCTAACCCTAAACCTGACCCTAACATTAACCCAAACACCTAACCCTATCGCTGCTAAGCCTAACCCTAAACCTAACCCTAACCTTAACCCAAATGCCTAATCCTAACCCGAACCCTCATCCTTAACCTAAACTTCACCTTAAACCTAAGTCTAACCCTAACCCTAAAACTAAACCTAACCCTTAACTCTCCCCTAACTCTAGCCCTAACCCTAAACCTAACCCTAACCCTAACTCTAACCCTAACCATAACACCCTAAAACATCAGCTTAATGTAAACCTAACACTAACCCTCACACGAACCCCTAACACTTTCCCTAACTCTAAGCCTATCCCTTACCCTAACCCTAACTCTAACCTTAACCCTAAATAGAACACTAACACTAACCCTCACCTTGGACCTAAACCTAAATCTTATCCTACACCTAACCCTAACCGTAGACCTAACCCTAACTCTGACTCTAACCCTAATCATAACACTTACCCTAAACCCTCAGCTTAACCATAAAACTAACGGTAACCCTCACCCTAAACCCTAACCGAATCCCACAACCCTAACCCTAATGCTATCCGAAACCCTAACCCTAACACTAACCTGAAACCCCTGACCCTAACGATAAACCTAACCCTAACCCAAACCCTAACCCCAACACCAAAGCCTAACAAAAACCTTAACCCTAACTGTAACACTAACTGAAACCTAATCATAAACCTAACCCCAACCCTAAACCAACCCTAACCATGACCGGAACCACAAATCCTAACCGGAACCCTCAAACAAACCCAAACCCTAACCCTAAACTACACCTCTAACCCCTAACGCCTTACCATATCCATAATCCTAACCCTACCCAACCCTAACCCTAAACCTAACCCTCACCCCAACCACAACGCCTAACACAACCCTAACCATAGCCCTAACCATAACACTAAACACTAACCTAAAATCTAACCCTAACACTAAAACTAAACACAACCCCTAAACTTAACCCTAAACATAACCTTAACACTAACCTGAAAACAAACCCAAACCTTAGCCATAACCCTAACCCTCACCCTATGTTAAACTTCACCCTATCCCTAACCTAAAGTTAACCCTAACTTTAACCCTAACCCTACCCCTAAACCTAACCCTCACCTTAACCTGGCCCACCTGTAACCCTAAACCTAACCCTTACAATAACTCTGACCCTAATCCTCGCCCTAAACCTAATTCTAATCCTAACCCTCACCTAAGCTTAACCCTATCTTTAAGCCTACCATAAACTTAAACCTAACCCTAACTCTATCCGCAGCCCTAACCCTAACGCTAACCGTAACACTTACCCAAAACCCTCACCTTAACGGTAAATGTAACTCTGACTCTTACCCTAAACCTAAAAAAAAGAAACTTAACCCTAAATACAACCCTATGCTAAACCTAACCGAAACACTAACACCTAACCCTAACTCTAACCCTAATCCTTAGCCTAAACTTAACCTTGACCCTAAACCTAACCCTAACCACAACCCTAACTCTAAACCTAACCCTAACCCTAAACCAAACCCTCAGACTTAAAAAATATTTCACCGTAACCATAACCCTAAACCTACCCTGACTTCATTCATAGCCTAATGCTAACCAAAACTAAAACTAACCCTAAACCTAACTCTAACCGTAAACCTAAACTTAACCCTAACCACTTACCGTAACCCTAACCCTAACCCTAAGCGGAACCCTGACCCTTAACCAAAATTTCCCCCTAACCATAACCCTAAACCTACCCTAAATTCATTCAAACCCTAACCCTAAGCAAAACTAACACTAACACTAAACCTAACCCTAACCCCAAACCTAAACCTAACCCTGAACCTAACCTGAACCCTAACCCCTAACCCTAACCCTCGTGCTTAACATAAAGTTCACCCAAAACCTAACGCTGAAACTAAACATAACACTAAATCTCCCCCTAATCATGACCCTAACCCTAATCCTAACCATAAACCTAACCCTAACCCTAAACTTAACCCTAACCATGACCCTAACTCTAACTCTAATCCTAACCCTAAAACTTACCCTACACACTCAGCTTAAATGGAAACCTAGCACTCACCCTCACCCTAACATCTAAACCTAACCCAACCCTTAACCTAACCCTATCTCTAACCTTAACCTAGCCCTAAACCTAACCATGACTTAACCCAAAAACCAACCCTAACCCTCACTCTAAAACTAACCTTAACCCTACACTTACTCCTAACACTAACCCTAACCCTAACCCCTAACGCTAAACCTAAGCACAACCCTCACCCGTAAACTTCACCCTAGCCCTAGCCCTAGCCCTAACCCTAAACCTGACCCTAACATTAACCCAAACACCTAACCCTATCGCTGCTAAGCCTAACCCTAAACCTAACCCTAACCTTAACCCAAACGCCTAATCCTAACCCGAACCCTCATCCTTAACCTAAACTTCACCTTAAACCTAAGTCTAACCCTAACCCTAAAACTAAACCTAACCCTTAACTCTCCCCTAACTCTAGCCCTAACCCTAAACCTAACCCTACCCCTAACTCTAACCCTAACCATAACACCCTAAAACATCAGCTTAATGTAAACCTAACACTAACCCTCACACGAACCCCTAACACTTTCCCTAACTCTAAGCCTATCCCTTACCCTACCCCTAACTCTAACCTTGACCCTAAAGAGAACACTAACTCTAACCCTCAACTTGGACCTAAACCTAAATCTTACCCTACACCTAACCCTAACCGTAGACCTAACCCTAACTCTGACTCTAACCCTAATCATAACACTTACCCTAAACCCTCAGCTTTACTATGAAACTAACGGTAACCCTCGCCCTAAACCCTAACCAAATCTCACAACCCTAACCCTAATGCTATCCGAAACCCTAACCCTAACACTAACCTGAAACTCCTGACCCTAACGATAAACCTAACCCGAACCCAAACCCTAACCCCAACACCAAAGCCTAACAAAAACCTTAACCCTAACTGTAACACTCACCGAAACCTAATCATAAACCTAACCCCAACCCTAAACCAACCCTAACCATGACCGGAACCACAAAGCCTAACCAGAACCCTCACACAAACCCAAACCCTAACCCTAAACTACACCTCTAACCCCTAACACCTTACCATATCCATAATCCTAACCCTACACAACCCTAACCCTAAACCTAACCCTCACCCCAACCACAACGCCTAACACAACCCTAACCCTAATCCTAACCATAATACTAAACGCTAACCTAAAATCTAACCCTAACACTAAAACTCAACACAACCCCTAAACTTAACCCTAACCCTAAACATAACCTTAACACTAACCTGAAAACAAACCCATACCTTAGCCATAACCCTAACCCTCACCCTATGTTAAACTTCACCCTATCCCTAACCTAAAGTTAGCCCTAACTTTACCCCTAAACCTAACCCTAACCTTAACCTTGGCCCACCTGTAACCCTAAACCTAACCCTTACAATAACTCTGACCCTAATCCACGCCCTAAACCTAATTCTAATCCTAACCCTCACCTAAGCTTAACCCTATCTTTAAGCCTACCATAAACTTAAACCTAACCCTAACTCTAACCCTAACTGTAGCCCTAGCCCTAACCCTAACCGTAACACTTACCCAAAACCCTCACCTTAACGGTAAATGTAACTCTGACTCTTACCCTAAACCTAAAAAAAAAAACTTAACCCGAAATACAACCCTATGCTAAACCTAACAAAAACACTAACACCTAACCCTAACTCTAACCCTAAACCTTAGCCTAAACTTAACCTTAACCCTAAACCTAACCCTAACTACAACCCTAACTCTAAACCTAACCCTAACCCTAAACCGAACCCTCACCCTTAAACAAAATTTCACCCTAACCATAATCCTAAACCTACCCTAACTTCATTCATAGCCTAATGCTATGCAAAACTTAAACTAATCCTAAACCTAACTCTAAACCTATGCCTAAACTTAACCCTAACCACTGACCCTAACTCTAACCCTAACCCTAAGGGGAACCCTGACTCTTAACCAAAATGTCACCCTAACCATAACCCTAAACCTACCCTAAATTCATTCAAACACTAACCCTAAGCAAAACTAACACTAACACTAAACCTAACCCTAACCCCAAACCTAAACCTAACCCTAACCCTGAACCTAACCTGAACCCTAACTCCTAACCCTAACCTTCGCGGTTAACATAAACTTCACCGAAACCCTAATGCTAAAACTAAACACAACGTTAAATCTCCCCCAACCCTGACCCTAACCCTAAACCTAACCATAAACCTAACCCTAACCCTAAACTTAACCCTAAACATGACCCTAACTCTAACTCTAATCCTAACCCTAAAACTTACCCTACACACTCAGCTTAAATGGAAACCTAGCACTCACCCTCACCCTAACATCTAAACCTAACCCAACCCTTAACCTAACCCTATCTCTAACCTTAACCTAGCCCTAAACCTAACCATGACTTAACCCAAAAACCAACCCTAACCCTCACTCTAAAACTAACCTTAACCCTACACTTACTCCTAACATTAACCCTAACCCTAACCCCTAACGCTAAACCTAAGCACAACCCTCACCCGTAAACTTCACCCTAGCCCTAGCCCTAGCCCTAACCCTAAACCTGACCCTAACATTAACCCAAACACCTAACCCTATCGCTGCTAAGCCTAACCCTAAACCTAACCCGAACCTTAACCCAAACGCCTAATCCTAACCCGAACCCTCATCCTTAACCTAAACTTCACCTTAAACCTAAGTCTAACCCTAACCCTAAAACTAAACCTAACCCTTAACTCTCCCCTAACTCTAGCCCTAACCCTAAACCTAACCCTAACCCTAACTCTAACCCTAACCATAACACCCTAAAACATCAGCTTAATGTAAACCTAACACTAACCCTCACACGAACCCCTAACACTTTCCCTAACTCTAAGCCTATCCCTTACCCTAACCCTAACTCTAACCTTAACCCTAAATAGAACACTAACACTAACCCTCACCTTGGACCTAAACCTAAATCTTATCCTACACCTAACCCTAACCGTAGACCTAACCCTAACTCTGACTCTAACCCTAATCATAACACTTACCCTAAACCCTCAGCTTAACCATAAAACTAACGGTAACCCTCACCCTAAACCCTAACCGAATCCCACAACCCTAACCCTAATGCTATCCGAAACCCTAACCCTAACACTAACCTGAAACCCCTGACCCTAACGATAAACCTAACCCTAACCCAAACCCTAACCCCAACACCAAAGCCTAACAAAAACCTTAACCCTAACTGTAACACTAACCGAAACCTAATCATAAACCTAACCCCAACCCTAAACCAACCCTAACCATGACCGGAACCACAAATCCTAACCGGAACCCTCAAACAAACCCAAACCCTAACCCTAAACTACACCTCTAACCCCTAACGCCTTACCATATCCATTATCCTAACCCTACCCAACCCTAACCCTAAACCTAACCCTCACCCCAACCACAACGCCTAACACAACCCTAACCATAGCCCTAACCATAACAAAAAACACTAACCTAAAATCTAACCCTAACACTAAAACTCAACACAACCCCTAAACTTAACCCTAACCCTAAACATAACCTTAACACTAACCTGAAAACAAACCCAAACCTTAGCCATAACCCTAACCCTCACCCTATGTTAAACTTCACCCTATCCCTAACCTAAAGTTAACCCTAACTTTAACCCTAACCCTACCCCTAAACCTAACCCTCACCTTAACCTGGCCCACCTGTAACCCTAAACCTAACCCTTACAATAACTCTGACCCTAATCCTCGCCCTAAACCTAATTCTAATCCTAACCCTCACCTAAGCTTAACCCTACCTTTAAGCCTACCATAAACTTAAACCTAACCCTAACTCTAACCCTATCCGCAGCCCTAACCCTAACGCTAACCGTAACACTTACCCAAAACCCTCACCTTAACGGTAAATGTAACTCTGACTCTTACCCTAAACCTAAAAAAAAAACCTTAACCCGAAATACACCCCTATGCTAAACCTAACCGGAACACTAACACCTAACACTAACTCTAACCCTAATCCTTAGCCTAAACTTAACCTTAACCCTAAACCTAACCCTAACCACAACCCTAACTCTAAACCTAACCCTAACCCTAAACCGAACCCTCACCCTTTAACAAAATTTCACCCTACCCATAACCCTAAACCTACCCTAACTTCAATCATAGCCTAATCCTAACCAAAACTAAAACTAACCCTAAACCTAACTCTAACCGTAAACCTAAACTTAACCCTAACCACTTACCGTAACCCTAACCCTAACCCTAAGCGGAACCCTGACCCTTAACCAAAATTTCCCCCTAACCATAACCCTAAACCTACCCTAAATTCATTCAAATCCTAACCCTAAGCAAAACTAACACTAACACTAAACCTAACCCTAACCCCAAACCTAAACCTAACCCTGAACCTAACCTGAACCCTAACCCCTAACCCTAACCCTCGTGCTTAACATAAAGTTCACCCAAACCCTAACGCTGAAACTAAACATAACACTAAATCTCCCCCTAATCATGACCCTAACCCTAATCCTAACCATAAACCTAACCCTAACCCTAAACTTAACCCTAACCATGACCCTAACTCTAACTCTAATCCTAACCCTAAAACTTACCCTACACACTCAGCTTAAATGGAAACCTAGCACTCACCCTCACCCTAACATCTAAACCTAACCCAACCCTTAACCTAACCCTATCTCTAACCTTAACCTAGCCCTAAACCTAACCATGACTTAACCCAAAAACCAACCCTAACCCTCACTCTAAAACTAACCTTAACCCTACACTTACTCCTAACACTAACCCTAACCCTAACCCCTAACGCTAAACCTAAGCACAACCCTCACCCGTAAACTTCACCCTAGCCCTAGCCCTAGCCCTAACCCTAAACCTGACCCTAACATTAACCCAAACACCTAACCCTATCGCTGCTAAGCCTAACCCTAAACCTAACCCTAACCCAAACCCTAACCCCAACACCAAAGCCTAACAAAAAGCTTAACCCTAACAGTAACACTAACCGAAACCTAATCATAAACCTAACCCCAACCCTAAACCAACCCTAACCATGACCGGAACCACAAAGCCTAAGCAGAACCCTCACTCAAACCCAAACCCTAACCCTAAACTACACCTCTAACCCCTAACACCTTACCATATCCATAATCCTAACCCTACCCAACCCTAACCCTAAACCTAACCCTCACCCCAACCACAACGCCTAACACAACCCTAACCATAGCCCTAACCATAACACTAAACACTAACCTAAAATCTAACCCTAACACTAAAACTAAACACAACCCCTAAACTTAACCCTAACCCTAAACATAACCTTAACACTAACCTGAAAACAAACCCAAACCTTAGCCATAACCCTAACCCTCACCCTATGTTAAACTTCACCGTATCCCTAACCTAAAGTTAACCCTAACTTTAACCCTAACCCTACCCCTAAACCTAACCCTCACCTTAACCTTGGCCCACCTGTAACCCTAAACCTAACCCTTACAATAACTCTGACCCTAATCCTCGCCCTAAACCTAATTCTAATCCTAACCCTCACCTAAGCTTAACCCTATCTTTAAGCCTACCATAAACTTAAACCTAACCCTAACCCCTAACCCTAACTCTAACCGTAACCGTAGCCCTAACCCTAACCCTAACCGTAACACTTACCCAAAACCCTCACCTTAACGGTAAATGTATCTCTGACTCTTACCCTAACCCTAATTATAACCCTACCCTAAACCTAACTGAAACACTAACACCTAACCCTAACTCTAACCCTAATCCTTAGCCTAAACCTAACCTTAACCCTAAACCTAACCCTAACCACTGACCCTAACTCTAACCCTAACCCTAAGCTGAACCCTCACCCTGAACCAAAATTTCGCCCTAACCATAACGCTAAGCCTACCCTAACTTCATTCAAACCCTAACCCTAAGCAAAACTAACACTAACAATAAACTTAACCCTAATCCTGAAACCTAACCCTAACCCTGACTCAACCCTGAACCGTAACCCCTAACCCTAACCCTCTTGCTTAACATAAAATTCATCGTAATCCTAACCCTAAAACTAAACATAACACTAAATCTCCCCCTAACCCTGACCCTATCCCTAATCCTAACCATAAACCTAACCCGAACCCTGACCCTAACTTGTACCCTAACCCCTAACCCTTAACCTCACACTTAACATAAACTTCACACTAACCCTAACCCTAAAAGTAAACATAACACTAAATCTCCCCTAACCTTCACCCTAACCCTAATCCTAACCATAAACCTAACCCTAAACTTAACCCTAACCCTGACCCTAACCTTAACTCTAATCCTAATCTTAACCCTAAAACTTACCCTACACACTCAGCTTAAATGGAAATCTAACACTAACCCTCACACTAACATCTAAACCTAACACCAACCCTTAACCTAACCCTATGTCTAACCTTAACCTAGTCCTAAAACTAACCATGACACTTAACCCTAACTCTTACACTAACCCTAACTCTAAACCTAAACTTAAGCCTAAACTTAATCCTAACCTTGACCCTAACTCTAACCCCTTATGCTAACCCTAAGCTCAACCCTCACCCTGAACTAAACTTCACCCGAACCCTAACCCTAAACCAAACACTAACTCTAACCCTAAACCTAACTCTAACCTTAACCCAAACAACAAACCCTAACCCTAACCCTCATCCTTAACCTAAACTTCACGCTAAACCAGAGCCTAACCCTAAAACTAAACCTAACCGTAAACTATGCCCTAACTCTCGCCCTAACCCTAAACCTAACCCTAACTCTAACCCTAACCCTAACAGTAACACCCTAAAACATCAGCTTAAGTGTAAATGTAACACTAACCCTCACACGAACCCCTAACCCTTTCCCTAAACCTAACCCTATCCCTCATCCTAAATCTAACCCTGACCTAAACTTAACCCTTACCCTAACCCTAAACTTAACCCTAACCTTAACTCTACCCTAACCCTAAACCTAACAATAACTCTAAACCTGAACCTAACCCTAAACCCTAGCACTAACTCTAAACCTAACCCTAACCCTAACCTGGCCCTACCCTTTACAGTAAACCTAGCCTGAACCCTAACCTTACCCCTAACCCAAACCCTAAACCTAACCCTTACAATATCAGTACCCCCTAGCAGGGTCCTGCCTAGTCTCTCCCACCTCATACTCCTTACACAGAGCCCTGCCTTGTCTCTCCCACCTCTTCACTCCCTACACAGGGCCCTGTCTAGTGTCTCCCATCTTCTCACTCCATACACAGGTTTCTGCCTGTTCTTTCCCACTTCCTCACTCCCTACACCAGGCCCTGCCTGGTCTCTCGTAACTCCTCACTCCCTACACCAGGCCCTGCCTGGTCTCTCCTACCTCCTCACTCCCTACACAGTTCTCTGCCTGTTCTCTCCTACCTCCTCACTCCCTGCACAGGGCCCTGCCTGGTCTCTCCCACATCCTTACTCCATACAAAGGGACTTGCCTGATCTCTGGCCTCCTCACTCCCTACACAGAGCCCTGCCTGGTTTCTCCCAACTCCTTGCTCCCTATTCAGGTCTCTGAATGGTGCTCCCACCTCTTCACTCCCTACACAGGGCCCTGCCTGCTGCCTTCCATCTTCTCACTCCCTACACAAGTTTCTGCCTATTCTCTCTCACCCCCTCACTTGCTAAACACAGTCCTGCCTGTTCTTTCCCACCTCCTGACTCAGTACACAGGTCTCTGCCTGGTCTCTTCCAACTCCTCACTCCCTAGACAGGGCCCTGCCTGGTCTCTGCCATCTCCTCACTCCCTACACAGGTCTCTGACCGCTCCCTCCCACCTCCTCACTTCATACACAGGGCCATGCCTGGTCTCTCCACCTCTTTACTCCCTACACAGGGCCCTGCCTAGTCTCTCCTACATCCTCACTCTTTACACACCATCCTACTTGGTCTCTCTCACCTCCTCACTCCCTATGCACGTCTATGCCTGCTCTCTCCCATCTCCTCACTCCCTACACAGGGCCCTGCCTGGTCTCTCCTAATGCCTAACTCCCTACAGAGGTCCCTGCCTGACCTCTCCCACCTCCTCACTCCCTAGACAGAGCCCTGCCTGGCCTGTCCCACATCCTCAATGCACAAAGGGCCCTGCCTCCTCTCTCTCACATCCTGACTACATACACAGGGCCCTATCTGGTCCCTCCCACCTTCTCCATCCCTACACAGGTCTCTGCATGGTTTCTCCCACCTCCTCATTCCCTACCAGGGTCTCTATCTGTTTTCTCCCACCTCTTCAATCCCTAGACAGGGCCCTGCCTGTTCTCTCCCACCTTCTCAGTCCCTACTCAGGGCCCTGCCTGGTATTTCTAACCTCCTCAGGCCCTACACAGAGCCCTGCTTGGTCTCTCCCACATCCTCACTCCCTACACAGGACTCTGCCTGGTTTCTCCTAACACCTCACTCCCTACAAAGGGCCCTGCCTGGAATCTCCTGCCTCCTCACACCCTATACAGGGTCCTGCCTAGTCAATCCCACCTTCTCACTGACTATGCAGGGCTCTGCCTCTCCTCTTCCACCTTCTCACTCCCTATTCAGGACTCTGCCTGGTTCTCCCACCTCTTTGCTCCCTACACAGGGCCCTGCCTGGTCTCTCCTACTTCCTCACTCCCTACACAGTTCTCTGCCTGTTCTCTCCCATTCCTCAATCCCTACACAGGTCTCTGGGTGGTCTTTCCCACCTCCTTACTAAATACACAGGTGTTAGCATGTTTTCTCCCTCCTCCTCACTCACTACACAGAGTCCTGATGTTCTCTCCAACCTGCTCACTCCCTAAACAAGCCACTACATGGTCTCTCCACCTCCTTACTCCCTCCACAGGGCCCTGCCTGTTCTCTCCCACATCCTCACTCCCTACACAGGGCCCAGCCTTGTCTCTCCCACCTGCTCCCTCCCTATACAGCTCTCTGCATATTCTCTCCCACCTCCTCACTTCCTACACAGGCTCTGCCTGATCTCTCGCACCTCCTGACTCCCTACTCAAGTATCTGGGTGGTCTCTCCCAACTCCTCACTCTGTATACAGGGCCTTGCCTGTTCTCTCTCACCTACTCACTCCCTACACAGGGTCCTGCCTGGTCTCTCCCACCTCCTCAATCCCTACACAGGGCCCTGACTGGTTTCTCACAACCCCTCACTCCCTACAAAGGGCCCTGATGGTCTCTCCCACCTTCTCACTCCCTAAACAAAGCCCTGCCTGGTCTCTCCAACTCCTTACCCTCTACAGGGCCCTGCCTGGTTTCTCCCACATCCTCACTCCCTACACAGGGTCCTGCCTTATCTCTCCCACCTCCTCAGTCCCTGCACTGTGTTTTGTTTCTGGCTGTTATCTCCCTTCTCCTCACTCCCTACAAGGGCTGTGCTTGTTCTCTCCCATCTCCTTACTCCCTATACAGGGCCCTGCCTGGTGTCTTCCATCTCCTCACTCCCTACACAAGAACCTGGCTGGCTTCTCCCACCTCCTCACTCCCTGCACAGGGCCCTGATGATCTCTCCTACCTCCTCACTCCCTACACAGGGCCCTGCCTGGCATCTCCACCTCCTTACTCCATACACAGGGCCCTACCTGTTATCTCTACCTCCTTACTCCCTACACACAGCCCTGCCTGGTCTCTCCCACATCCTCACTCTGTACACAGGGTCCTACCTGGTCTCTCCCACTTCCTCACTCCCTAAACAGAGCCCTGCCTCATCTGCCACCTCTTCAGTCCTTATACAGGGCCGTGAACTGGCCTCTCTCACCTCCTGACTGCCTACACAGGGCCCTGCCTGTTCTCTCCTACCTCCTCGCTCCCTACACAGGGCCTTGCCTGGTCTGTCCCTCCTCCTCACTCCCTACAGAGGGTCCTGCCTGGTGTCTCCCTTCTGCTTACTCCCTACATATGACTCTGTCTGTTCTCTCCCACCTCCTCACTCCCTACACAGGGCCCTGCCTGGTATCTTCCAGCTCCTCACCCCCTACACACTGCCCTGCCTGGTCTCTCCCACCTCTTCAATCCCTATAAAGGTCTCTGCCTATTCTGTCCCACCTCCTTACTCCCTACACAGGTTTCTGCCTTTTATCTCCCACATCCTCACTCCCTACACAGGTTTCTGCCTTTTATCTCCCACATCCTCACTCCCTACACAGGGACCTTCCTGGTCTCTCCATCCTCCTCACTCCCTACACCTTCCCTGCCTGGTCTCTCCCATCTTATCACTCCCTACTCAGGGCCCTGCCTGGTATCTCCCACCTCCTCAATCCCTACAAAGTCTCTGTCTGGTCTCTCACCTCTTCACTCCCTGCATAGGTCTCTGTCTGTTCTCTCTCACCACTTCACTCCCTACACAGGACCCTGCCTGGTCTGTCCCACCTCCTCACTCCCTACACTCTTCTCTGCATGTTCTCTCCCATCTCCTAACTCCCTGCACAGGGCCCTGCCTGGTCTTTCCCATATCCTTACTCCATACAGGGACATGCCTGATCTCTGGCCAACTCACACCCTACAGAGGGCCCTGCCTGGACTCTCCCATCTCCTCACTCTCTATGCAGGTCTCTGAATGGTTCTCCTACCTCTTCACTCCCTACACAGGTTTCTGCCTAATCTCTCCCACCCCCTGACTCCTTACCCTGGTCTCTGCCTGGCCTCTCCCACTTCCTCACTCCCTACACAGGTCCCTGCTTGGTCTCTCCCACCTCCTCACTCCATACACAGGGCCCTGCCTGGTCTCTCCCAACTCATCACACCTTGCGCAGAGCCCTGCCTGTTCTATCCCACCTCCTCACTAACTACACAGGGCCCTGAGGGTCTGTCCCACCTCCTCACTCCCTAAACAGGGCCCTGGTGGTCTCTCCCATCTCCTCACTCCCTAAACAGGGCCCTGGTGGTCTCTCCCACCTCCTCACTCCTTAAACAGATCCCTGATGGTCTCTCCCACCTACTCACTCCCTAGGCAGGACCCTGATGGTCTCTCCCACTTCCTCAATCCCTACACAGGACCCTGCCTGGTCTCTCCACCTCCTTACTCCCTACACAGGGCCCTGCCTAGTCTCTGCTACATCCTCACTGTTTACACAGCATCCTACCTTGTCTCTCTCACCTCCTCACTCCCTATGCAGCTCTCTGTCTGGTCTCTCCCACCTCCTCACTCTGTAAACAGGGCCCTGATGGTCTCTCCCACCTCCTCACTGCCTAAACATTGCCTGCCTGGTCTTTTCAACTCTTTACTACCTACTCAGGGCCCTGCCTGGGTTCCCCCTCATCCTCACTCCCTACACAGGGTCCAGCCTTATCTCTCCCACCTCCTCACTCCCTACACTGTTTTCTGCCTCTAACCTCCTACCTCCTCACTCCCTTCACTAGGCCCTGGCTGGTCTCTTCCACCTCCTCACTCCCTGCACAAGGCTCTGTCTGTTCTCTCCCACCTCCTCAGTCCCTACACAGGTATCCGGGTGGTCTCTCCCACCTCCTCACTCCCTTTACAGGGCCCTGATGATCTCTCCCACCTCCTCACTCCCTAAACAGGATCATGCCTGGTCTGTCCACCTCCTTACTCCCTACACAGGGCCCTGCCTTTTCTCTCCTATCTCCTAACTCCCTACACAAGTCCCTGCCTGGCCTCTCCCACCTCCTCGCTCCCTAGACAGAGCCCCGCCTGGCCTCTCCCACATCCTCAATGCGCACAGGGCCCTGCCTCCTCTCTCTCACATCCTGACTACATACACAGGGCCCTAACTGGTCCTTCCTAACTTCTCTATCCCTACACAGGTCTCTGCATGGTTTCTCCTACCTACTCATTCCCTACAAGGGTCTCTGCCTGTTTTCTCCCATCTCTGCAATCCCTAGACAGGGCCCTGCCTGTTCTCTCCCACCTTCTCACTCCCTACTCAGGGCTCTGCCTGGTATTTCTAACCTCCTCAGGCCCTACACAGGGCCCTGCTTGGTCTCTCCCACATCCTCACTCCCTACACAGGACTCTGCCTGGTCTCTCCCAACACCTCACTCCCTACAAAGGGCCCTGCCTGGAATCTCCTGCCTCCTCACACCCTACACAGGGTGCTGCCCAGTCAATCCCACCTCCTCAATGTCTACGCAGGGCTCTGCCTGTCCTCTCCCACCTTCTCACTTCCTATGCAGTACTCTGCCTGGTTCTCCCACCTCTTCGCTTCCTAAACAGGGCCCTGCCTAGTCTCTCCTACCTCCTCACTCCCTACACAGTTCTCTGCCTGTTCCCTCCCATTCCTCAATCCCTACACAGGTCTCTGGGTGGTCTTTCCAGCCTCCTTACTACATACAAAGGTGTTAGCCTGTTTTCTCCCTCCTCCTCACTCACTACACAGTGCCCTGATGTTCTCTTGCACCTGGTCACTCCCTAAACATGCCACTGCCTGGTCTCTCCACCTCCTTACTCCCTCGACAGGGCCCTGCCTCGTCTCTCCCACATCCTCACTCCCTCCACAGGGCCCTGCCTGGCCTCTCCCAACTCCTCACTCCCTACACAAGGCCCTGCCTGGTCTCTATCGCCTCCTGACTCTCTACACAGGGCCCTGCCTTATCTCTCCCACCTGCTCCCTCCCTATACAGCTCCCTGTGTGGTCTCTCCCACCTCCTCACTTCCTACACATGGTCCTGCCTTATCTCTCCCATCTGCTCCCTCCCTATACAGCTCCCTGCATGGTCTCTCCCACCTCCTCGCTTCCTACACAGGGCCCTGCCTCTTCTCTCCCACCTCCTCCCTCCCTACACAGGGCCCTGCCTGGTATCTTCCTGCTCCTCACCCCCTACACACTGCCCTGCCTGCTCTCTCCCACCTCTTCAATCCCTGTAAAGGTCTCTGCCTGTTCTGTCCCACCTCCTTATTCCCTACACAGGTTTCTGCCTTTTAACTCCCACATCCTCACTCCCTACACAGGGACCTTCCCGGTCTCTCCATCCTCCTCACTCCCTACACCTGCCCCTGCCTGGTCTCTCCCATCTTCTCACTCCTTACTCAGGGCCCTGCCTGGTATCTCCTACCTCCTCACGCTCTACACAGGCGCTGCCTGGTCTCTCCCGCCTCCTCAGTCCCTACAAAGATCTCTGTCTGGTCTCTCACCTCTTCACTCCCTGCATAGGTCTCTGTCTGTTCTCTCCCACCACCTCTCTCCCTACACAGGGCCCTGCCTGGTCTCTCACTCCCTACACAGGAACCTGCCTGGTCTCTCCCATATCCTCACTCCCTACACAGGGACCTGCCTGGTCTCTCTCACAACCTGACTACCTACACAGGGCCCTGTCTAGTCTGTCCCACCTCCTCCATCCCTACATCGGTTGCTGCATGGTTTCTCCCACCTCCCCATTCCCTACAAGGGTCTCTGCATGTTCTCTCCCACCACCTCACTCCCTACACAGGGTCTTGCCTGGTATTTCCAACCTCCTCCCTCCCTACACAGAGCCCTGCCTGGTCTCACTCAACTCCTCACTCCCTACACAGGGCCTTGCCTGGTCTCTGGCACATTCTCACTCTCTACACAGGACCTGCGTGGTCTCTCCCAACACCTCACTCCCTACACAGGGCCCTGCCTGGATGCTCCCTCTCCCTCACACCCTGCACAGAGTCCTGCTTGGTCTCTCCCACCTCATCACTCCTTACACGGGGCCCTGCCTGGTCTCTCCCACATCCTCACTCCTTAGACAGGGCTCTGCCTGGTCTCACCCACCTCCTCACTCCCTACACAGGTCTCTGCCTTTTATCTCCCATATCCTCAATCCCTGTACATGGCCCTGCCTCCTCTCCCACCTCCTCACTGCCTAAACAGGGCCCTCCCTCATCTGCCACCTCTTCAATCCTTATACAGGGCCCTGACTGGCCTCTCTCACCTCCTTACTGCCTACAAAGGGCCCTGTCTGTTCCCTCCGACCTCCTCACTCCATACACAGGTCTCTCCCAGCTCCTCACTCCCTACACAGGTGTCTGCCTGCTTTCTCCCACCTCCTTGCTCCCTACACAGGGCCCTGCCTGCTCTGTCAATCCTCCTCCCTCCCTACAGAAGGCCCTGCCTGGTGTCTCCCTTCTGCTTACTCCCTACATATGTCTCTGCCTGTTCTCTCCCACCTCCTAACTCCCTGTACAGGGCCCTGCCTGGTCTCTCCCATATCCTTACTCCACACAGGGACATTCCTGATCTCTGGCCAACTCACTCCCTACAGAGGGCCCTGCCTGGTATCTCCCAACTCCTCACTCCCTATGCAGGTCTCTGAATGGTTCTCCCACCTTTTCACTCCCTACACAGGGCCCTGCCTGCTGTCTAGCATCTTCTCACTCTCTACACAGGTTACTGCCTATTCTCTCCCACCTCCTCACTCCCTACACAGGTCTCTGCCTGGCCTCTCCTACATCCTCACTCTTTACACAGGTCCCTTCTTGGTCTCTCCCACCTCCTCACCTCCTGCACAGGGCCCTGCCTAATCTCTCCTACATCCTCACTCTTTACACAGCATCCTACCTGGTCTCTCTCACCTCCTCACTTCCTATGCAGGTCTCTGCCTGGTCTCTCCCACCTCCTCACTCCCTACACAGGGCCCTGCCTGGTCTCTCCCACCTCCTCCATTCCTGTAAAGGTCTCTGTCTGGTCTGGCCCACCTCCTTACTCCCTGCACAGTTCTCTGCCTGTTCTCTTCCACATCCTCACTCCCTACACAGGGCTTTCTGGTCCCTCCCACCTCCTCACTTCCTACACCTGTCCTTGTCTGGTCTCCTCCATCTCCTCACTCCCTACTCAGGGCCCCGCCTGGTATCTCCCACCTCCTCACTCCCTACACAGGGCCCTGCCTGGTCTCACCCACCTCCTCAATCCCTCCAAAGGTCTCTGGTCTCTCAGCCTTCACTCCCTACACAGGTTTCTGTCTGTTTTGTCCCACCATCTTGCTCCCTGTACAGTGCCCTGCCTGGTCTCTCACTCCCTATACAGGGCCCTGCATGGTCTCTCCCACCTCCTGACTCCCTTCACAGGGCCCAGCCTAGTCCCTCCCACCTCCTCACTCCCTACACAGTTTAGGGTTTGGGTTAGGGTTTAGTTTAGTGTTAGGGTTAAGGTTAGGGATCGGGTTTAGGGGTTAAGGTTATGTTTTAGGGATTAGTGTTAGAGTTTATGGTCAGGGTCAGTGTATAGTGTCAAGGTCAGTGTTTAGGGTCAGGGTCAGGTTTAGGGTCATGGTCAGGGTTAGGGTCATGGTCATGGTTTAGGGTCATGGTCAGGGTTTATGGTCAGGGTCAGGGTTAGGGATTAGTGTCAGGGTTAGGTTTAGGGTTAGTTTTGGGGTTAGAGTTTAGGGTTTAGGGTTAGGGTTTGGGTAAGGTTAGGGCTACGGGTTAGGGCTAGGAGTTAGGTTTTAGTGTTTAGTGTTAGAGTTTAGGGTCAGGTTCAGGGTCAGTGTTTAGTGTCAGGGTCAGGTTTAGGGTCATGGTCAGGGTTAGGGTCATGGTCAGGGTTTACGGTCATTGTCAGGGTTTAGGGTCAGGATCTGGGTCTGGGTCAGGGTTAGGGGCTAGGGTCAGGGTTAGGTTTAGGGTTTGGGTTTAGGGTTAGGATTTAGGGTTAGGGTTAGGGTTAGGGCTAGGGCTAGGTCTTGGTGTTAGGGCTAGGTCTAGGGCTAGGGTTTTAGGGCTAGAGTTTAGGTTTTGGGTTAGGGTTTGGGTTAGGCTTAGGGTTTTGGGTTAGGCTTAGGGTTTTGGGTTAGGCTTAGGGTTTAGGGTTAGGTTTTATGGTTAGTGTTAGGGTTAGTGTTAGGGTTTAGGGTTAGGGTTCGGGTTTAGGGTTTGGGGTTAGGGTTAGTGGTTAGGGTTAGGGTTAGTGGTTAGGGTTAGTGTTCAGGGTTAGGGTTAGGTTTAATGTTTAGGGTTAGGTTTTAGGGTTCGGGTTAGTGTTAGGGTTAGGGGTAGGGCTAGGACTTGGGGTGGTGCCTAGGGCTAGGGCTAGTGATAGTGTTTGGGTTTAGGGTTTGGGTTAGGGTTCAGGCTAGGCTTCGGATTAGGCTTCGGTTTAGAGTTTTGGTTAAGGGTTATGGTTAGGTTCAGGGGTATTGTAAGGGTTAAGTTAAGGGTTAAATGTGGACTAGCGTTATGGTTAGAGTTACGTTTAAGGTTAGGGTTTGGGTTAGATTTAGGGTTATGGTTAGGATTAGGGTTTGGGTGAAGTTTAGGATATGTTGAGGGTTATTTTTTGGATTAGGGCTAGAGTTTGGGTTTGTGTTCAGGTTAGTGTTAACTTTCGGTTTAGGGTTGGGATTAGGGTTAGGGGTTATGTTTGGGGTTAGGGTTATGTTTAGGTTTAGGGTTAGTGGAAGTTTACGTTAAGAGTGAAGGTTACAGTTAGTGTTAGGGTTAGGGTTAGCGTTAGAGTAAGGGTTAGGGTTAGGGTTAGGGTAAGGGTGAGGGTTATTGTCAGAGTTATTGTAAAAGTTAGGTTTAGGGTATTACAGGTGCGCCAAGGTTAAGGTTAGGGTTAGATTTAGGGGTAGGGTTAGGGTTAAAGTTAGGGTGAGCTTTAGGTTAGGGATAGGGTGAAGTTCAAAATAGGGTGAGGATTAGGGTTGGGGTATGGCTAAGGTTTGGGTTAGTTTTCAGGTTAGTGTTAAGGTTATGTCTAGGGTTAGGGTTAAGTTTACGGGTTCTGTTTAGTTTTAGGGATAACATTAGATTTTAGGTTAGGGTTAAGTTTAGCGTTATGGTTAGGGTTAGGGTCACGGTTTGTGTGAGGCGTTGTGGTTGGGGTGAGGGTTAGGTTTAGGGTTAGGGTTGGGTAGGGTTAGGATTATGGTTATGGTAAGGTGTTAGGGGTTAGAGTTTTAGTTTAGGGTTAGGATTTGGGTGAGGGTTCTGGTTAGTCATTGTGGTTCTGGTCATGCTTAGTTTTGGTTTAGGGTTAAGGTTAGGTTTATGATTCGGTTTAGGGTTAGTGTTAGAGCTAGGGTGAGAGTTAGGGTTAAGGTTTGGGTTAGGCTTTGGTGATAGGGGTTAGGGTTTGGGTTAGGGTTATCGTTAGGGCTTAGTGATTCAGGTTGGTGTTAGGGTTAGGGTTAGGGATAGCATTAGGGTTAGGGTTGGGGGATACGGTTATGGGTTAGGGTGAGGGTTATGGTTAGTTTTACAGTTAAGGTGAGGGTTTAGGGGAAGTGTTATATTTAGGGTTAGGGTTAGGTTTAGGGTTAGGGTTAGGTGTGTGTAGCGTAAGATTTCTATTTAGGTTCAGGTTTCAAATTAGAGTTAGTGTTCTATTTAGGATCAAGGTTAGTGTTAGGGTTAGGGTTAGGGTTAAGATTAGGTCTAGGTTAGGATTAAGATTAGGTCTAGGGTTAGGTTCAGGGCTAATGTAAGGCTTAGTTTTAGGGTTACAGGTGGAGTAGCATTATGGTTAGAGTTTGATTTAAGGGTAGGGTTTGGGTTAGGTTTAGGGTTAAGGTTAGGGTTAGGGTTGGATGAAGTTTAGGATGGGGTGAGGGTTATTCTTATGGTTAGGGCTAGAGTTTGATTTTGTGTTCAGGTTAGTGTTAAGGTTAGCTTTAGGGTTTGGGTTAGGGTTAGGAGTTATGTTTAGGGTTAGTGTTAGGTTTAGGTTCAGGGTTAGAGTGACGTTTAGGTCCAGGGTGAGGGTTAAGATAAGGGTTAGGATAACGGTGAGGATTATACTTAGTGTTAGAGGTTAGGTTTAGGGTGTTAGGGTTAGGTTTATGGTTAGGGTAGGCTCAAGTTTAGGGTTAATGTTACGATTAGTGTTAGATTAGCGTTCCTGTTCGTGTTTGGGTTAGGGTTAGGGATAAGTTTAGGGATAGCATTAGGTTTAAGGTTGGGGATACGGTTAGGGGTTAGGGTGAGGGTTAGGTTTAGGTTTACAGTTCAGGTGAGGGATTAGGGTAAGTGTTATGGTTAGGGTTAGAGTTAGAGTTAGAGTTAGCGTTAGGGTGAATTTTCAGTTAATAGTGAGGGTTAGGGTAAGAGTTAGGGTTAAGGTTAGAGTTAGGATTAAGATTAGTGTTAGGGTTAGGATTAGGGTTAGGGTAGGGGTAAGGTTAGGGTTAAGGCTAGGTTTATGGTAAAGGGTGGGCTAGGTTAGGGTTAGGGTTAGGGTTAGAGTTAGAGTTAGTGCTAGGGTTTAGGGTTAGGTTTAGGGTCCGGTTTAGAGTTATTGTTAGGGTTAAGGTAGAGTTAAGGTTAGTGTTAAGTTTAGGGTTAGGGTAAGGGTTAGGATTAGGTCAAGGTTAAGGTTAGGATTAGGGATAGGATTAAGGTTAGGGAAAGGGTTAGGGGTTCGTGTGATGGTTAGTGTTAGGTTTACAGTTAAGCTGATGTTTTAGGACTTTACGGTTAGGGGTAGGGTTAGAGTTAGGGTTAGGGATAGGTTTAGGGTTAGGGCTAGAGTGAGAGGATAGTTTAGGGTTAGCTTTAGTTTCAGGGTTAGGCTTAGGTTTACGTTCAGGGTGAAGTATAGGTTAAGGATGAGGGTTAGGGTCAGTGTTAGGGTTATGTGTTTGCGTTAAGGGTAGGGTCAGGTTAGCGTTAGATTAAGGTTAGGGTTAATGTTAGGGTTCGGTTTACGTGTTTGGGTTACTGTTAGTGTCAGGTTTAGGGTTATGTTTAGGGTTAGGGTTAGGGTTCTATTTAGGGTTAAGGTTAGGGTGCAGTTAAAGTTAAGAGTGAGGGTTGAGCTTAGGGTTAGCATTAGGGGTTAGTGTTAGGGTTAAGGTTAGGATTAGGTTTAGGGTTAAGTTTAGGTTTATGGTTAGGTTTAGAGTACGTGTTAGGGTTAAGTCATTGTTAGGTTTAGGGCTAGGTTAAGGTTAGAGATAGGGTTAGGTTAAGGGTTGGGGT
The DNA here is from genome assembly GCF_024166365.1 of Elephas maximus indicus. Taxonomy (NCBI): domain Eukaryota; kingdom Metazoa; phylum Chordata; class Mammalia; order Proboscidea; family Elephantidae; genus Elephas; species Elephas maximus. The sequence goes on from NC_064844.1 coordinate 48,201,502, forward strand.
TAGGTTTAGATGTTAGGGTGAGGCTTACTTCTAGGTTTCCATTTAAGCTGAGTGTGTAGGGTAAATTTTAGGGTTAGGATTAGGGTTAGAGTTAGAGTTAGGGTCAGGTTTGGGATAAGTTTAGGGTTACTGTTAGGTTTATGGTTAGGATTAGGGTTAGGGCCAGGGTTGGGGGAGATTTAGTGTTATGTTTATTTTTAGGGTTAGAGTTAGGGTGAAGTTTATGTTAAGCGTGAGGGTTAGGGTTAGGGATTAGGGTTCAGGTTAGGGTCCGGGTTAGGGTTGGGTTTACGTTTCGGGTTAGGGTTAGGGTTAGTGTTAGGTTTAGTTTCAGTTTTGGTTAGGGTAAGGGTTTGAATGAACTTAGGGTAGGTTTAGGGTTATGGTTTTGGGTGAAATTTTGGTTAAGAGGGAGGGTTCGGTTTCGGGTTAGTGGTTAGTGTTAGGTTTAGGGTTAAGGTTAGGTTTAGGCTAAGGATTAGGGTTAGAGTTAGGGTTAGGGATTAGTGTTTCAGTTAGGTTTACGGTAGGGTTATATTTAGGGTTAAGTTTAGGGTTAGGGTAAGAGTTAGAGTTATGTTTACAGTTAAGGTGAGGGTTTTGGGTAAGTGTTATGGTTAGGTTAGGGCTAGGGTTAGGGTTAGAATTAGGGTTAGGGGTTAGAGTTTGGTTTAAGTTTATGGTATGGTTAAGCTTAGGTTTGGGTTAGGATTAGGATTAGGTTTACGGTGAGGGATAGTGTCAGAGTTATTGTAAGGGTTTGGATTAGGGTTAAAGGTTGGCCAAGGTTAAGTTTAGGGTTACGTTTAGGGTAGGTTTAAGTTTATGGTAGGGTTAAAGTTAGGGTTAAGGTTAGGTTAGGGTTAGGTTCAGGGTTAGGATTAGGAGTAGGTTTAGGGTCAGAGTTAATGTAAAGTTTAGGTTTAGGGTTACAGGTGGGCCAAGGTTAAGGGTAGGGTTAGGTTTAGTGTTAGGGTTCAAGTTAGGGTTAGCTTTACGTTAGGGATAGGATGAAGTTTAAGATAGGGTGACGGTTAGGGTTAGGTTTATGGCTAAGTTTGGGTTCGCTTTCAGGTTAGTGTTAAGGTTATGTTTAGGTTTAGGGTTAAGTTTACAGGTTCTGTTTAGTTTTAGGGATAAGGTTAGATTTTAGGTTAGGGTTAAGTTTAGTGTTATGGTTAGGGTTAGGGTTACGGTTTGTGTTAGGCGTTGTGGTTGGAGTTAGGGTTAGGTTTAGGGTTAGGGTTGTGTAGGCTTAGGATTATGGTTATGGTAAGGTGTTAGGGGTTAGAGGTGTAGTTTAGGGTTAGGGTTTGGGTGAGGTTTCCGGTTAGGCATTGTGGTTCTGGTCATGCTTAGTTTTGGTTTAGGGTTAGGGTTAGGGTTAGGGTTAGGTTTATGATTAGGTTTTAGGTTACTGTTAGAGTTGGGGTTAAGGTTTGGGTTAGGCTTTGGTGTTAGAGGTTAAGGTTTGAGTTAGAGTTAGGGTTATCGTTAGGACTTAGGGGTTCAGGTTAGCGTTAGTGTTAGGATTAGGGATAGCATTAGGGTTAGGGCTGGGGGATTCGGTTAGGGGTTAGAGTGAAGGTTACGCTTAGTTTTACACTTAAGGTCAGGGTTTAGGGTAAGTGGTATGATTAGGGTTAGAGTTAGTGTTAGGGTTAAGTTTAGCTTTAGGATTAGGTGTAAGGTAAGATTTAGGTTTAGTTTCTGGTTCAGGGTGAGAGTTAGTGTTCTATTTAGTTTCAAGGTTAGAGTTAGGGTTAGGAGTAGGTCTAGCTTTAGGTTTAGGATTAGGTTTAGGGTTAGGTTCAGGGCTATTGTAAGGCTTAGGTTTAGGGTTACAGGTGGACTAGCGTTCTGGTTAGAGTTAGCTTTAAATTTAGGGTTTGGGTTAGGTTTAGGTTTAGGGTTAAGGTTAGGGTTAGGGTTTGGATGAAGTTTAGGATAGGGTGAGGGTTATTTTTAGAGTTAGGGCTAGAGTTTGATTATGTGTCCAGGTTAGTGTTAAGGTTAGTTTTAGGGTCCAGTTTAGGGTTAGGGGTTATGTTTAAGGTTAGAGTTAGGTTTAGGTTTAGGATTAGTGTGAAGTTTAGGTTAGGGGTGAGGGTTAGGATAAGGGCCAGGATTAGGGTTAGGATTATAGTTAGTGTTAGAGGTTAGGTTTTAGGGTGTTAGGGTTAGGTTTATGCTTAGGGTAGGGTTAAGTTTTGGGTTAATGTTAGAGTTAGTGTAGAGTTAAGGTTAGGGTTAAGTTTAGGGTTAGGGTAAGGGTTATGTTTAGGTTATGTTTAGGGTTAAAATTAGGGACAGAGTTAGGGTTAGGGGTTGGTGTGAGGGTTAGTTTTAGGTTTACACTTACGGTGATGTTTTAGGGTGTTTTGGTTAGCGTTAGGGTCAGAGTTAGGGTTAGGGTTAGGTTTAGGGTTAGGGCTAGAGTTTTTTTTTAGGGTTAGGTTTAGTTTTAGGGTTAGGAGTTTGGGTTAAGGTTAGGGTCAGGTTAGGGTTAGGGTTAGGTTTAGGGTTAGGCTTACTGTTAGGGTTAGGGTTAGGTGTTTGGGTTCATGTTAGGGTCAGGTTTAGGGTTAGGTTTAGGGTTAGGATTAGGATTCGTTTTAGGGTTCGGGTTAGGCATAGGGTGAAGTTGAACTTAACAATGCAGGTTGAGCTTAGGTTTAGCGTTAGGGGTTAGCGTTAGGTTTAATGTTAGGATTAGGTTTAGGGTTAAGGTTAGGTTTAAGGTTAGGGTTAGGGTAAGTCATGGTTAGGTGCAGGACGAGGATAAGTTTAGAGATAGGGTTAGGTGAAGGGTTGGGTTTAGGTTTAGATGTTAGGGTGAGGTTTAGTGCTAGGTTTCCATTTGAGCTGAGTGTGTAGGGTAAGTTTTAGGGTTAGGATTAGAGTTAGAGTTAGGGTCAGGGTTAGGGTTAAGTTTAGGGTTAGGATTAGGTTTATGGTTAAGATTAGGGTTAGGATAAGGGTTGGGGGAGATTTAGTGTTATGTTTAGTTTTAGGGTTAAGGTTAAGGTGAAGTTTATGTTAAGCGTGAAGGTTAGGGTTAGGGTTCAGGTTAGGGTCAGGGGTAGGGTTAGGTTTAGGTTTAGCGTTTGTTTTAGTTTTGGTTAAGGTTAGGGTTTGAATAAAGTTAGGGTAGGTTTGGGGTTATGGTTAGGGTGAAATTTTGGTTAAAGGTGAGGGTTCGGTTTAAGGTTAGGGTTAGGGTTAGAGTTAGGGCTAGTGGTTAGGGTTAGGTTTAGGGTTAAGATTAGGTTTAGTCTAAGGATTAGGGTTAGAGTTAGGGTTAGAGGTAAGTGTTTTGGTTAGGTTTAGGGTAGAGTTTAGGGTTAGTGTAAGAGTTAGAGTTACATTTACAGTTAAGGTGAGGGTTTTGGGTGTGTGTTACGTTTAGGGTTAGGTTAGAGTTAGGGTTAGGGTTTAGGCTTAGGTTTAATTTTATGGTAGGGTTAACGTTCGGGTTAAGGTTAGGTTACAGTTAGGATAGGGTTAGGATTAGGTTTAGGTTTAGGGTGAGGTTTAGGGTCAGAGTTATTGTAAGGGTTAAGTTCAGGGTTACTGGTGGGCCAAGGTTAAGGTTAGGGTTAGGTTTTGGGGTAGAGTTACGGTTAAAGTTAGGGTTAGTTTTAGGTTAGGGATAGGGTGAGGTTTAAGATAGGGTTAGGGTTAGGGCTATGGCTACGGTTTGGATACTTTTTCAGGTTAGTGTGAAGGTTCTGTTTATGTTTAGGGTTAAGTTTACGGGTTATGTTTAGTTCTGGGTTAGGGTTAGATTTTAGATGAGTGTTAAGTTTAGTGTTACGGTTAGTGTTAGGTTTACGGTTTGTGTTAGGCGTTGTGGTTGGGGTGAGGGTTAGGTTTAGAGTTAGGGTTTTGTAGGGATTATGGTTATGGTAAGGTGTTAGTGGTTAGAGGTGTAGTTTAGGCTTAGGGTTTGGGTGAGGGTTCCGGTTAGGCATTGCTGTTCTGGTCATGGTTAGGTTTGTTTTAGGGTTAGGGTTATGTTTATGATTAGGTCTCTGGTTAGTGTTAGAGTTCGAGTGAGAGTTAGGGTTAAGGTTTGGGTTAGGCTTTAGTGTTAGGGGTTTGATTTTGGTTAGGGTTCAGGTTATCGTTAGGGTTTAGGGGTTCAGGTTAGTGTTAGGGCTAGGGTTAAGGATAGCATTAGGGTTAGGGTTGGGGATACGGTTAGGGGTTAGGGTGAGGGTTACGGTTAGTTTTCCAGTTAAGGTGAGGGTTTAGGGTGTTATGATTAGGGTTAGAGTTAGAGTTAGGGTTAGATTTAGGGTTAGGGTTAGGTGTAGGGCAAGATTTAGGTTTAGTTTCAGGTTCAAGGTGAGAGTTAGTGTTCTATTTAGTGTCAATGTTAGAGTTAGAGTTAGGGTTAGGATTAGGTCTAGGGTTAGGATTAGGATTAGTTTTATGGTTAGGTTCAGGGCTATTGTAAGGCTTAGGTTTAGGGTTACAGGTGGACTAGTGTTATTGTTAGAGTTCTGTTTAAGGTTAGAGTTTGGATTAGGTTTAGGTTTATGGTTAAGGTCTGGGTTAGGGTTTGGATGAAGTTTAGGATAGGGTGAGGGTTATTTTTAGGGTTAGGGCTAGAGTTTGGTTTTGTGTTCAGGTTAGTGTTAAGGTTAGTTTTAGGGTTCGGGTTAGGTTTAGGGTTTATGTTTAGGGTTAAGGTTAAGTTTAGGGTTTTTTTTTAGGTTTAGGGTTAGTGTGAAGTTTAGGTTAAGGGTGAGGGTTAGGATAAGGTTTAGGATTAGGGTTAGGATTATAGTTAGTGTTAGAGGTTAGGTTTAGGGTGTTAGGGTTAGGTTTATGCTTAGGGTAGGGTGAAGTTTAGGGTTAATGTTAGAGTTAGTGTAGAGTTAAGGTTAGGGTTGAGTTTAGGGTGAGGGTAAGGGTTAGGTTTAGGGTCAAAATTAGGGATAGGTTTAGGGTTAGGGAAAGGGTTAGGGGTATGTGTGAAGGTTAGTTTTAGGTTTACACTTACATTGATGTTTTAGGGTGTTACGGTTAGGGGTAGGGTCAGAGTTAGGGTTAGGATTAGGTTTAGGTTTAGGGCTAGATTTAGGGGATAGTTTAGGGTTAGGTTTAGTTTTAGGGTTAGGGTTAGGCTTAGGTTTAGGGTGAAGTTTAGATTAAGGATGAGGGTCAGGGTTAGGTTTTGTGTTAGGGTTAGGTGTTTGGGTTAAGCTTAGGGTCAGGTTAGGGTTAGGGTTAGGCTTAGGGTTAGACTTACTGTTAGGGTTAGGGTTAGGTTTTGGGGTTAATGTTAGGTTTAGGTTTAGGATTAGGATTCGGTTTAGGGTTAGTGTTAGGGATAGGGTGAAGTTTAAGTTAAAGGTGAGGGTTGAGCTTAGGGTTAGGGTTAGGGGTTAGGGTTAGGGTTAGGGTTAAGGTTAGGATTAGGTTTAGGGTTAAGTTTAGGTTTAGGGTAAGTGTTAGGTTTAAGTCGTGGTTAACTGTAGGGCTTAGGGTAAGTTTAGAGATAGGGTTAAGTTAAGGGCTGGGTTTTAGTTTAGATGTTAGGGTGTTGGTCAGTGCTAGGTTTCCATTTAAGCTGAGTGTGTGGGGTATGTTTTACGGTTAGGATTTGGGTTAAAGTTAGGGTCAGGGATAGGCTTAAGTTTAGGGTTTGGTTTACGTTTAGGATTGGGTTAGGGTCAGGCTTGGGGAGATTTAGTGTTATGTTTAGTTTTAGGATAGAGTTTGGGTGAATTTTATGTTAAGCGTGAGGGTTAGGGTTAGGAGTTAGGGTTCAGGTTAGGGTCGGGGTAGAGTTAGGGTTAGGTTTAGCGTTTGTTTCAGTTTTGGTTAAGGTTAGGGTTGGAATAAAGTTAGGATATGTTTAGGGTTATGGTTAGGGTGAAATTTTGGTTAAGAGTGAGGGTTCGGTTTATGGTTAGGGTTAGGGTTAGAGTTAGGGTTAGTGGTTAGGGTTAGGTTTAGGTTTAAAATTAGGTTTGGCTAAGGATTAGGGTTAGAGTTAGGGTTAGGGGTAAGTGTTTTGGTTAGGTTTAGGGTAGAGTTATATTTAAGGTTAAGTTTAGCGTTAGGGTAAGATGTAGAATTACGTTTACAGTTAAGGTGAGGGTTTTTGGTATGTGTTACGGTTAGGATTAAGGTTAGGGTTAGAGTTAGGTTTAGGGTTTAGGGTTAGGTTTAATTTTATGGTAGGGTTAAAGTTAAGGTTAAGGTTAGGTTAGGGTTAGAGTACGATTAGGATTAGGTTTAGGTTTAGGGTCAGAGTTATTGTAAGGGTTAGGTTTAGGGTTACTGGTGGGCCAAGGTTAAGGTTAGGGTTAGGTTTAGAGGTAGGGTTAGGGTTAAAGTTAGGGTTAACTTTAGGTTAGGGATAGGGTGAAGTTTAAGATAGGGTGAGGGTTAGGGTTAGGGTTATGGCTAACGTTTGGGTTAGTTTTCAAGTTAGTGTTAAGGTTATATTTAGGGTTAGGGTTAAGTTTACGGGTTATGTTTAGTTCTGGGTTAGGGTTAGATTTTATGTTAAGGTTATGCGTAGTGTAACGGTTAGGGTTAGGGTTAGGGTTAGGGTTACGGTTACGGTTACGGTTTGTGTTAGGTATTGTGCTTGGGGTGAGGGTTAGGTTTAGGGTTAGGGTTGGGTAGGGTTAGGATTATGGTTATGGTAAGATGTTAGAGGTTAGAGGTGTAGTTTAGGGTTAGGGTTTGGGGGAGGGTTGCAGTTAGGCATTGTGGTTCTGGTCATGGTTAGGTTTGGTTTAGGGATACGGCTAGGTTTATGATTAGGTTTTGGGTTAGTGTTAGGCTTCGAGTGAGAGTTACGATTAAGGTTTGGGTTAGGCTTTGGTGTTAGGTGTTAGGTTTTGGGTTAGGGTTAGGGTTATCATTAGGGCTTAGGGGTTCTGGTTAGTGTTAGCGGTAGGGTTAGGGATTGCATTAGGGTTAGGTTTGGGTGATACGGTTTGGGGTTAGGGTGAACGTCACGGTTAGTTTTACAGTTAAGGTGAGGGTTTAGGGTAAGTGTTATGAATAGGGTTAGAGTTAGAGTTCGGGTTAGGTTTAGGGTTAGAGTTAGGTGAAGGGTAAGATTTAGGTTTAGTTTCAGGTTCAGGGTGAGAGTTAGTGTTCTATTTCGGGTCAAGGTTAGAATTAGGGTTAGGATTAGGTCTAGGGTTAGGTTTAGGATTTGTTTTATTGTTAGGTTTAGGGCTATTGTAAGGCTTAGGTTTAGGGTTACAGGTGGACTATCGTTAGAGTTAGGTTTAAGGTTAGGGTTTGGCTTAGGTTTAGGTTTACGGTTGAGGTTAGGGTTAGGGTTTGGATGAAGTTTAGGATACGGTGAGGGTTATTTTTATGGTTAGGGCTAGAGTTTGGGTTAGTGTTCAGGTTAGTGTTAAGGTTAAGTTTAGGGCTCGGGTTAGGGTTAGGGTTATACTTCGGTTTAGGGTTAGTCTGAAGTTTAGGTTGAGGGTGAGGGTTAGGATAAGGGCTAGGATTAGGGTTATGGTAAGGTGTTAGCGGTTAGAGGTGTAGTTTAGGGTTAGGGTTTGGGTGAGGTTTCCGCTTAGGAATTGTGGTTCTGGTCATGGTTAGGTTTCATTTTGGATTAGGGCTGGGTTTTGCTTAAGGTTAGGGTTAGGTTTAGATTTAAGCTTAGTGTCAGGGTTAGGATTAGGTGTTTGTGTTAATGTTAGGGTCAGGTTTAGGGTTAGGGTTAGGGTTCGGTTTAGGGTTAGGGTTAGAGTGTAGTTTAAGTTAAGGGTGAGGTTTGAGCTTAGGGTTAGGGTTAGTGGTTAGGGTTAGCATTGAGTATAGGATTAGGTTTAGGGTTACAGTTAGGTTTAGGGTCAGGTTTAGGGTGAGTGTTAGGTTTAAGTCATGGTTAGGTTTAGGGCTAGGTGAAGGTTAGAGAATGGGTTAGGTTAACGGTTGGGGTTAGGGTGAGGGTTAGTGCTAGGTTCTCATTTAAGCTGAGTGGGTAGGTTAAGAATTAGGGTTAGGATTAGGATTAGACTTAGGGTTAGTTTCAGGGTTAGGTTTAAGTTTAGGGTTAGGGTTAGGTTTATGGTTAGGATTAGGGTTAGGGTCAGGATCGGGGGAGATTTCGTGTTATGTTGAATTTTAGGGTTAGGGTTAGGGTGAAGTTTCTGTTAAGCGTGAGGGTTAGGGTTAGGGGTTAGGGTTGAGGTTAGGGTCAGGGTTTGGATGAAGTATAGCATAAGGTGAGGGTTACTTTTAGGGTTAGGGCTAGAGTTTGAGTTTGTGTTCAGGTTAGTGTTAAGGTTAGGTTTAGGGTCTGGTTTAGGGTTAGGGGTTATGTTTAGCGTTAGGGTTAGTTTTAGGTTTATGGTTAGTGTGAAGTTTAGGTTAAGGATGAGGGATAGGATAAGGTTTAGGATTAGGTTTAGGATTATAGTTAGTGTTAGAGGTTAGGTTTAGGGTGTTAGGGTTAGGTTTATGGTTAGGGTAGGGTTAAGTTTAGGGTTAATGTTAGGGTTAGTGTTAGATTAGGGTTACTGTTCGTGTTTGTGTTCGGGTTAGGGATAGCGTTAGCTTTAGGGATGGGAATACAGTTAGGGGTGAGGGTGAGGGTTGGGGTTATGGTGAGGGTTAGGTTTAGGTTTACAGTTAAGGTGAGGGTTTTGGGTGTTACGTTTAGGGTTAGGGCTAGGTGTAGGGTTAGAGTTTGGGTCAGGTTTAAGTTTCTGGTAGGCTTAAAGTTAGGGTTAAGGTGAGGTTAGGGTTAGGGTCAGGGTTAGGATTAGAATTAGGTTTAGGGCGAGGGTTAGGGTCAGAGTTATTGTCAGGGTTAGGTTTCGGGTTACAGGTGGGCCAAGGTTAAGGTTAGGGTTAGGTTTAGGGGTAGGTTTAGGGTTAAAGTTAGGGTTAGCTATAGGTTAGGGATAGGGTGAATTTTCATATAGGGTGAGGGTTAGGGTTATGGCTAAGGTTTGGGTTCGTTTCCACGTTAGTGTTAAGGTTATGTTTAGGGTTAGGGTTAAGTTTAAGGGTTCTGTTTAGTTTTAGGGTTAGGGTTAGGGTTAGATTTTAAGTTAGGGTTAAGTTTAGTTTTACGTTTAGGGTTAGGGTCATGGTTGTGGTAGGCATTGTGGTTGGGGTGAGGTTTAGGTTTAGGCTTAGGGTTGGGTAGGGATAGGATTATGGTTATGGTAAGGTGTTAGGGGTTAGAGGTGTAGTTTAGGGTTAGGGTTTGGGTGAGGTTTCTGGTTAGGCATTGTGGTTCTGGTCATGGTTAGGTTTCGTTTAGGGTTAGGGCTAGGTTTATGATTAGGTTTCGGGTTAGTGTTAGTGTTAGGGTTATGTTTTCGGTTAGGCTTTGGTGTTAGGGGTTAGGGTTTGGGTTAGAGTTAGGGTTAGGGTTATCGTTAGGGCTCAGGGGTTTCAGGTTAGTTTTAGGGTTAAGTTTAGGGATAGCATTAGGGTTAGGTTGGGGGGATAGGGTTAAAGGTTAGGGTGTGGGTTACCGTTAGTTTTACAGTTAAGGTGAGGGTTTAGGATTAGTGTTATGATTAGGGTTAGAGTTAGAGTTAGGTTTCGGGTTAGGGTTAGGGTAGAGTTAAGGCTAGGGTTAAGTTTAGGTTTAGGGTAAGGGTTAGGTTTAGGTCAGGGTTAGGATGAGGGTAGGGTTAGGGTTAGGGAAAGTGTTAGGGGTTCGTGTGAGGGTTACTGTCATTTTTACATTAAAGCTGATGTTTTAGGGTGTTACGCTTAGGGTTAGGGTTAGAGTTAGGGTTAGGGCTAGAGTTAGCGGATAGTGGGTTAAGGTTAGTTTTAGGGTGAAGTTTAGGTTAAGGATGAGGGTTAGGGTTAGTTGTTCCGGTTAATGTTAGGGTCAGGTTTAGGGTTATTGTTTAGGGTTCAGGTTAGAGTCAGCTTTAAGGTTAGGTTCAGGTTTATGGTAGGGTTAGGTTTAGTGTTAATTTTGCTTAGGGTTAGGGTTTGAATGAAGTTATGGTAGGTTTAGGGTTATGGTTCGGGTGAAATTTTGGTTAAGGGTGAGGGTTCGGTTTCGGGTTAGGGTTAGGGTGTAGTTTAAGTTAAGGGTGAGATTTGAGCTTAGGGTTAGGGTTAGCGGTTAGGGTTAGGGTTAAGTATAGGATTAGGTTTAGGTTTAAAGCTAGGTTTAGGGTGAGTGTTAGGTTTAAGTCATGGTTAGGTTTAGGAGTAGGTTAAGGTTAGAGAATTGGTTAGGTTAAGGTTTGGGGTTAGGGTGAGGGTTAGTGCTAGGTCTGCATTTAAACTGAGTGAGTAGGTTAAGATTTAGGGTTAGGATTAGACTTAGAGTTAGTTTCAGGGTTAGGTTTAAGTTTAGGGTTAGGGTTAGGTTTATGGTTAGGATTAGGGTTAGAGTCAGGATCAGGGGGAGATTTCGTGTTATGTTGAATTTTAGGGTTAGGGTTAGGGTGAAGTTTCTGTTAAACGTGAGGGTTAGGGTTAGGGGTTAGGGTTGAGGTTAGGGTCAGGGTTAGGGTTAGGTTTACGGTTTGTTTTAGTTTTGGTTAGGGTTATGGTTTGAATGAAGTTAGGGTAGGTTTAGGGTTATGGTTAGGGTGAAGTATTGGTTAAGGGTGAGGTTTCGGTTTAGGGTCAGACTTAGGGTTAGGGCTAGAATTAAGGTTAGTGGTTAGGGTTAGGTTTAGCGTTAAGGTTAGGTTTAGGCTAAAGCTCAGGGTTAGATTTAGAGTTCGGTGTTAGTGTTTTGGTTAGGTTTAGGGTAGGGTTCTATTTAGGTTTAGGTTAAGAGTTAGAGTTATGCTTAGAGTTAAGATGAGGGTTTGGGTAATTGTTATGGTTAGGATTAGGGTTAGGTAAGGGCTAGGGTTAGGGTTAGAGTTAGGGTTACGGGTTAGAGTTAGGTTTAAGTTTATGGTAGGGTAAAGTTAGGGTTAAGGTTTGGTTAGGTTTAGGGTCAGGGTTAGGATTAGATTAGGTTTAGGGTGAGGGTTAGGGTCAGTGTTATTTAAAGGGTTAGGTTTAGGGTTACAGGTGGGCCAAGATTAAGGTTAGGGTTAGGTCTAGGGGTAGGGTTAGGGTTAGGGTTCTAGTTAGGGTGAGCTTTGGATTAGGGATAGGGTGAAGTTTAAGATAGGGTGAGGGTTATTGTTATGGCTAAGGTTTGGTTGAGTTTTTCAGGTTAGTGTTAAGGTTATGTTTAGGGTTAGGATTAAGTTTATGGGTTCTGTTTACTTTGAGAGTTGGGGTAGATTTTAGGTTAGGGTTAAGTTCTGTGTTACGGTTAGGGTTAGGGTTACGGTTTGTGTTAGGCATTGTGGTTGGGGTGAGGGTTAGGTTTAGGGTTAGGGTTGGGTGGGGTTAGGATTATGGTTATGGTAAGATGTTAGGGGTTAGAGGTGTAGTTTAGGGTTAGGGTTTGGGTGAGGGTTCTGGTTAGGCATTGTGGTTCTGGTCATGGTTAGGTTTGGTTTAGGGTTAGGGTTAGGTTTATGATTAGATTTCGGGTTAGAGTTCGAGTGCAAGTTAGGGTTAAGGTTTGGGTTAGGCTTTGGTGTTGGGGTTAGGGTTTGGGTTAGGGTTAGGGTTATCGTTAGGGCTCAGGGGTTTCAGGTTAGTGTTAGGGATAGCATTAGTTTTAGGTTTCAGGGGTTAGGGATAGCATTAGGGTTAGGTTTTGGGGATACGGTTAGGGGTTAGAGTGAGGGTTACGGTTAGTTTTACAGTTAAGGTGCGGGTTTAGGGTAAGTGTTTTGATTAGGGTTAGAGTTAGGGTTAGGTTTAGGGTTAGAGTTAGGTATAGGGTAAGATTTAGGTTTATGTTCAGGTTTAGGGTTAGAATTAGTGTTCTATTTAGGATCAAGATTAGAGTTAGGGTTAAGGTTAGGATTAGGTCTAGGTTTAGGATTAGGATTAGGTTTAGTGTTAGGTTCAAGGCTATTGCAAGTCTTAGGTTTAGGGTTACAGATGGACTAGCGTTCTGGTTTGAGTTAGGTTTAAGGTTAGGGTTTGGGTTAGGTTTAGGTTTACGGTTAAGATTAGGTTTAGTGTTTGGGTGAAATTTAGGATAGGGTGAGGGTTATTTTTATGTTTAGGGCTAGAGTTTGGGTTTGTGTTCATGTTAGTGTTAAGGTTGGTTTAGGGTTCGGGGTTATGTTTAGGGTTAGCGGTAGGTTTTGGTTTAGGGTTAGTGTGAAGTTTAGGTTGAGGTTGAGGGTTAGAAATAGGGTTAGGAGTATAGATAGTATTAGACGTTAGGTTTAGGGTGTTAGAGTAGGTTTATGGTTAGGGTAGCATTGAGTTTAGGGTTAATATTAGGGTTAGGGTTAGATTAGGGTTACTGTTCATTTTAGGGTTAGGGTTAGGGATAATGTTGGGGATAGCGTTTTGTTTAGGGTTGGGGATACGGTTAGGGTTAGGGTGAGGGTTAGGGTTAGGTTTACACTTAAGGTGAGGGTTATGGTAATTGTTATGGTTAGGGTTAGAGTTAGTGTTAGGCTTAGGTTTGGGTGAAGTTTCAGTTAATAGTCAGGGTTAGGGTTTAGAGTAGGTTTAATGTTAGTGTTATGGATAGGTATAGGGTTAGGGTTAGGGTAGGGGTCAGGTTAGGGTTAAGGCTAGGTTTACAGTAAAGGGTAGGAATAGGTTAGGGTTAAGGTTAGGTTTAGAGTTAGAGTTAGTGCTAGGGATTAGGGCTAGGGTTAGGGTTAGGTTTAGAGTTAGAGTTAGTGCTAGGGATTAGGGCTAGGGTTAGGGTTAGGTTTAGAATTATTGTTAGGTTTAGGGTTAGGGTTAAGGTAGAGTTATGGTTAGGGTTAAGTTTAGGGTTAGAGTAAGGGTTAGGTTTAGGTAAGGGTTTGGTCTAGGATGAGGGATAGCGTTAGGGTTAGGGAAAGGGTTATGGGTTCGTGTGAGGGTTATTGTTAGGTTTACAATTAAGCTGATGTTTTAGGGTGTTACGGTTAGGGTTAGAGTTAGGGTTAGTGTTAGGTTTAGGGTTAGGGCTAGAGTTAGGGGATAGTTTAGGGTTAGGTTTCGTTTTAGGGTTACGGTTAGGCTAAGGTTTAGGGTGAAGTTTAGGTTAAGGATGAGGGTTAGGGTAAGTGTTAGGGTTTGGTGTTTGGGTTAAGGTTAGGGTTAGGGTTAGTGTTAGGGTTAGGTTTAGGTGTTTCCGTTAATGTTAGGGTCAGGTATAGGGTTAGGTTTAGAGTTAGGTTTAGGGTTAGGTTTAGAGTTAGGGTTAGGGTTTGGTTTAGGGTTAGGGTTAGGATGAAGTTTAAGTTAAGGGTGAGGGTTGAGCTTATTGTTAGTGTTAGTGGTTAGGGTTAGGGTTAAGGTTAGGATTAAGTTTAGGGTTAAGGTTAGGTTTAGAGTTAGGGTTAGGGTAAGTGTTAGGGTTAAGTCATGGTTAGGTTTAGGACTAGGTTAAGGTTAGAGATATGGTTAGGGTAAGGTTTGGGGTTAGGTCTAGATGTTAGTGTGAGGGTTAGTGCTGGGTTTCCATTTAAGCTGAGTGTGTAGGGTAAGTTTTAGCATTAGGATTAGGGTTAGAGTTAGGGTCACGGTTAAGTTTACGTTTAGGGTTAGGGTTAGGTTTATGGTTAGGATTAGGGCTAAGGTCAGGGTTAAGGTGAGATTTAGTGTTATGTTTAGTTTTAGGGTTAGTGTTAGGGTGAAGTTTATGTTAAGTGTGAGGTTTAGGGTTTGGAGTTAGGGTTCAGGTTCAGGTCAGGGTTAGGGTCAGGTTTAGGTTTAGGGTTATGTTTAGTGTTAGTGTTAATTTTGGTTAGGGTTAGGGTTAGAATGAAGTTAGGGTAGGTTTCGGATTATGGTTAGTGTGAAATTTTGGTTAAGGGTGAGGGTTCGGCTTAGGGTTAGGGTTAGAGTTAGGGTGAGTGTTTAGGTTTAGGTTTAGGGTTAAGTTTAGGTTTAGGCTAAGGATTGGGGTTAGGGGTTAGTGTTTCAGTTAGGTTTAGGATAGGGTTATACTTAGGGTCAAGTTTAGGGTTACGGTAAGAGTTAGAGTTATGATTACAGTTAAGGTGAGGGTTTGGGGTAAGTGTTACGGTTAGGGTTAGGGTTAGGGCTAGGGTTAGGGTTAGAGTTAGGGCTAGGGGTTACGGTTAGGTTTAAGTTTATGAGAGGCTTAAAGTTAGGTTAAGGTTAGGTGAGTGTTAGGGTCAGTGTTAGGATTAGGATTAGGTTTAGGGCGAGGGTTAGGGTCAGAGATATTGTAAGGGTTAGGTTTAGGGTCCCAAGTGGGCCAAGGTTAAGGTTAGCTGTAGGTTTAGGGTTAAATTTAGGGTTAGCATTAGTTTAGGGATAGGGCGAAGTTTAAGATAGGGTGAGGGTTAGTGTTATGGCTAAAGTTTGGGTTCATTTTCAGGTTAGTGTTAAGCTTATGTTTAGGGTGGGGGTTAAGTTTACGGGTTCTGTTTAGTTTTAGGGTTAGGGTTAGATTTTAAGTTAGAGTTAAGTGTAACAGTTAGGGTTACGATTGGTGTTAGGCATTGTGGTTGGGGTGAGGGTTAGGTTTAGGGTTAGGGTTCGGTAGCATTAAGATTACGGTTATGGTAAGGTGTTAGGGGTCAGAGGTGCAGGTTACGGTTAGGTTTTGGGTGAGGGTTCTTGTTAGGCATTGTGGTTCTGGTCATGGTTAGGTTTGGTTTAGTGTTAGGGTTAGGTTTATGATTAGGTTGCGGGTTAGAGTTAAAGTTAGGGTGAGAGTTAGGGTTAATGTTCGGGTTAGGCTTTGGTGTTAGCGGTTAGGGTTTGGGTTAGGGTTAGGGTTATTGTTAGGGCTTAGAGGTTTCAGGTTAGTGTTCTGGTTAGGGCTAGGGTTAGCATTAGGGTTAGGGTTGGGGGATACTGTTAGGGGTTAGAATGAGGGTTACAGTTAGTTTTACAGTTAAGGTGAGGGTTTAGGGTAAGTGTTATAATTAGGGTTACAGTTAAAGTTATGGTTAGGTTTAGGGTTAGGGTTAGGTGTAGGGTAAGGTTTAGGTTTACGTCCAGGTTTAGAATTAGAGTTAGTGTCCTATTTAGGGTCAAGGTTAGAGTTAGGATTATGTTTAGGGTTAGGTGCAGGGCTATTGTAAGGGTTAGGTTTAGGGTTACAGATGGACTAGCGTTATGCTTAGAGTTAGGTTTAAGGTAAGGGTTTGGATTAGGTTTAGGTTTAAGGTTAGGATTAGTGTTTGGATGAAGTTTAGGCTAGGACGAGGGTTATTTTTATGGTTAGGGCTAGTGTTTGGGTTTGTGTTCACGTTAGTGTTAAGGTTAGGTTTAGGGTTTGGATTAGGGTTAGGGGTTATTTTTAGGGCTAGATTTAGGTATAGGGTTAGGATTAGGGTGAAGTTCAGGTTAAGTGTGAGGGTTAGGATTAGGGTGAAGTTCAGGTTAAGTGTGAGGGTTAAGATAAGGGTTAGGTTTAGGGTTAGGATTATAGATAGTGTTAGGCGTTAGGTTTAGGGTGTTATGGTTAGGTTTATGGTTAGGGTAGGCTTAAGTTTAGGGTTAATGTTAGGGTTAGGGTTAGATAGGGTTACTGTTCGTGTTAGAGTTAGGGTTAGGTTTTAGGTTAGGGATAGCGTTATGTTTAGGGTTGGGGATACGGTTAAGGTTTAGGGTGACTGTTAGTGTTAGGTTTACACTTAAGGAGAGGGTTTAGGTTAATTGTTATGGTTAGGTTTAGAGTTAGAGTTAGGGTTAGGGTGAAGTTTCAGTTAGTGTTAAGGTTAGAGTTAGGGTTAAGGTTAGTGTTAGGATTAGGTTTAGGGTTAGGGTAGGGCTAAGGTTACTGTTAAGTCTAGGTTTACAGTAAAGGCTACTGCTAGGTTAGGGTTATGGTTAGGTTTAGAGTTAGAGTTAGTGCTAGCGTTTAGGGTTAGGGTTAGGGTCAAGTTTAGAGTTATCATTAGGTTTAGGGTTAGGGTTACAGTAGAGTTAAGTTTAGGGTTAATTTTAGGGTTAGGGTAAGGGTTAGGTTTAGGTCAGGGTTAGGCTAGGATTAGGGATAGGGTTAGGGTTGGTGAAAGGGTTGGGGTTCGTGTGACGGTTAGTGTTAGGTTTACAGATAAGCTGATGTTTTAGGGTGTTACGGTTAGGGTAAGGGATAGAGTTAGGGTTAGGGTTAGGTTTATGCTTAGGATTAGGGTTAGGGTCATGGTCAGGGGGAGATTTAGTATTATGTTTAGGTTTCTTTTTTTAGTTTTAGGGTTAGGGTTAGCATGAAGTTTATGTTAAGCGTGATGTTTAGGGTTAGGGCTTAGGATTCAGGTTAGGGCCAGGGTTAGGCTTATGTTTAGGTTTCGGGTTGGGGTTAGGGTTAGGGTTAGTTTTAGTTTTGTTTAGGGTTAGGGTTTGAATGAAGTTAGGGCAGGTTTAATGTTATGGTTAGGGTGAAATTTTGGTTAAGGGTGAGAGTTTGGTTTAGGGTTAGGGTTAGAGTTAGGGTGAGTGTTTAGGTTTAGGGTTAAGTTTAGGTTTAGGCTAAGAATTAGGGTTAGAGTGAGGGTTAGGGGTTAGTGTTTCTGTTAGGTTTAGGTTAGGGTTATAATTACGGTTAAGTTTAGGGTAGGGTAAGAGTTAGAGTTACATTTACAGTTAAGTTGAGTGTTTTGGGTGTTACTGTTAGGGCTAGGGTTATGGTTAGAGTTAGGGTTAGGGATTAGTGTTAGGTGTAAGTTTATGGTAGGCTTAAAGTTAGGTTAAGGTTAGGTTAAGGTTAGGGTCAGGGTTAGGATTAGGTTTAGGGCGAGGGTTAGGGTCAGAGATATTGTAAGGGTTATGTTTAGGGTCACAAGTGGGCCAAGGTTAAGGTTAGGGTTAGGTTTAACGGTAGGTTTTTTTTTCTTTAAGGTTAAAGTTAGGGTTAGTTTTAGGTTCGGGATAGACTGAAGTTTAAGATAGGGTGAGGGTTAGGGTTATGGCTAAGGTTTCGGTTCGTTTTGAGGTTAGTGTTAAGGTTAAGTTTAGGGTTAGGATTAAGTTTATGGGTTCTGTTTAGTTTTAGGGTTAGGGATAGATTTTAGGTTAGGGTTACATTAAATTAACAGTCAGGGTTACGGTTTGTGTTAGGCGTTGTGGTTGGGGTAAGGGTTAGGTTTATGGTTAGGGTTGGGTAGGGTTAGGGTTATGGTCATGGTAAGGTGTTGGGGTTAGAAGTGTAGTTTAGGGTTAGGGTTTAGGTGAGGGTTCTGGTGAAGCATTGTGGTTCTCGCCATGGTTAGGTTTGGTTTAGGGTTAGGGTTAGGTTTCTGATTAGGTTTCAGGTTAGTTTTTGAGTTCGGGTGAGAGTTAGGGTTAAGGTTTGAGTTAGACTTTGTTGTTAGGGGTTAGGGTTTGGGTTAGGGTTAGGGTTATCGTTAGGGCTCAGGGTTTCACGTTAGTGTTAGCGTTAGGTTTAGGGATAGTGTTAGGGTTAGGTTTCGGGATACGGTTAGGGGTTAGGGTGAGGATTACGGTTAATTTTACAGTTAAGGTGAGGGTTTAAGGTAAGAGTCATCATTAGGGTTAGAGTTAGAATTAGGGTTAGGTTTAGGGTTATGGTTAGGTGTAGGGCAATATTTAGATTTAGGTCCAGGTATAGGATTAGAGTTTGTGTTCTATTTAGGGTCAAGGTTAGAGTTAGGGTTAGGGTTAGGTTTAGGTCTAGGTTTAGGATTAAGATTAGGTTTAGGGTTAGGTTCAGGGCTATTGTAAGGTTAGGTTTAGGGTTACGTATGGACTAGCATTATGGTCAGAGTTATGTTTAAGGATAAGGTTTGGGTTAGGTTAAGGTTTAGGGTTAATGTTAGGGTTAGGGTTTGGATGAAGTTTAGGATAGGGACAGGGTTATTTTTATTGTTAGGGCTAGAGTTTGGGTTTGTGTTCATGTTAGTGTTAAGGTTAGGTTTAGGGTTCAGGTTGGGGTTGTGGTTATGTTTAGGGTTAGGTTTATGTTTAGGGTTAGTATGAAGTTTAGGTTACGGGTGAGGGTTAAGGCAAGGGTTAGTATAAGGGTTAGGATTTTAGTTAGTGTTAGACATTAGGTTTAGTGTGTTAGGCCTAAGAGTATCCTTATGGTCAGGGTAGGCTTAAGTTTAGGGTTAATGTTAGGGTTAGGGTTAGATTAGAGTTACTGTTCGTATTAGGGTTAGGGTTAAGGATAAGGTTAGGGATAGCATTAGGTTTAGGGTTGGGGAAACGGTTAAGGCTTAGGGTGAGGGTTAGGGTTAGGTTTACAGTTAAGTTTTGGGTTTAGGTAAATTGTTATGGTTAGGGTTAGAGTTAGGGTTAGGATTAGGGTGAAGTTTCGGAAAATAGTGAGGGTTAGGGTCAAGGTTAGTGTTAGGGTTAAGGTTAGTGTTAGGTTTAAGGTTAGTGTTAGGGTTAGGGTAGGGTATGGTAGGGTTAAGGTTAGGTTTAAGGTAAAGAGTAGGGCTAGGTTAGGGTGAGCGTTAGGTTTAGAGTTAGAGTTACTGCTAGGGTTTAGGTTTAGGGTTAGGGTCATGTTTAGAGTTATTGCTAGGTTTAGGGTTACTGTTAGGGTAGATTAAGATTAGGGTTAAGTTTAGGCTTATGGTACTGGTTAGGTTTATGTCAGGTTTAGGTTAGGATTAGGGATAGGGATAGAGAAAGGGTTAGGAGTTCTTGTGAGGGTTAGTGTTAGGTTTACAGTTAAGCTGATATTTTAGAGTGTTGCAGTTAGGGTAAGGTTTAGTGTTAGAGCTAGGGTTAGGTTTAGTATTAGGGCTAGAGTTAGGGGATAGTTTAGGTTTAATGTAGGTTTAGGGTGAGGGTTAGGTTTAGGTTTAGGGTGAACATTAGGTTAAGGATGAGTGTTAGGGATACTATTCGGGATAGCTGTTTGGGTTAATGTTAGGGTCAGGTTAAGGCTTAGGGTTCGGTTTAGCGTTAGGGTTGGATAGAACTGTCCGGCTATAGTAATGATCTGGAAGTGGAACAAATATGCAATGTTAGCATTAAACAATGGGGAAGGCTCCTTTTAGCCTAGGGAAAACAAAGCGCCGAGGGAAATCTTAACAGACCCCGGTGACTTTCCATGGTTCAAAGTGTGAAATTGCAGACTCTTTTCCAAATAAGAGAGCGCACAGTCAACAGCAGCCTGCATGTTTCTCATTGAACCTGAGCAAAGCAGGCCGAAGGAGAGAAACTTTCTTTCCTTCCTCTTTCCTGCAATGAATTCCTCATTTGCTCTTGCAAACGCATGGCTTCTTCTGAGAAACTACCTCGGGGTGCACGTGTCCTTCCAGAGGAGCAACTACATAGTTTTAGCTTTAGCATACGGGGAAAGCACTCAGGGAGAAAAGGCCTTTTCGCATTCTCTTTTCTGCCTGAATTCGGTCAATTCGCACTGGCCAAAGCAAGGTTTCCCGGCACAAGCTACAGAAGAGTATCTCTCCCCTGGCAGAGTAAACCCTATGCAGTGTTGCCCTGATGAGAAACGGTTGGTACAGTGAGGCCCAGGGAAATCACATTGCCTGGAGAAATCCTAGCAAAGCCATGTCTTTCCCCACATGAATCTATGTCAGTTTCAGTTGTTTGCCAAGAACGGAGCTCAGAGGCAACATCAGATTGTGTGTATCTCAGTGAGAGAAAGAACACTGTGCCTTCACCCACGCCTCTGACGAAAGCAGTTAGAAGGAGAAGACCGTCATTTGGTTTCGCTTTCCCGCAATGAGCTCGGCCAATCTGCCCTTCGCGAAGGGCACTTCTCCGCCGGAGAACTGCCTTGCGCTAGCCGTATTCTGGCAGTGGAACCAGTCTGCCGTGTGAGCGTTAAGCTATTGTGAAGGCTCGCTTTGGCTCAGGGAAAACAAAGCGCCGGGGGAAATCTTAAGAGACCCCGGAGCCTTTCCACGGTTCAAAGTGTGTAACTGCAGACTGTTCTCCAAATAAGAGAGCGCACAGGCAACAGCAGCCTGCATGTTTCTCAGTGAAAGGGAGAACTCCCTGACTTCACCCAGTTCCCTGAGCAAAGCAGGCCGAAGGAGAGAAACTTTCTTTCCTTCCTCTTTCCTGCAATGAATTCCTCATTTGCTCTTGCAAACGCATGGCTTCTTCTGAGAAACTACCTCGGGGTGCACGTGTCCTTCCAGAGGAGCAACTACATAGTTTTAGCTTTAGCATACGGGGAAAGCACTCAGGGAGAAAAGGCCTTTTCGCATTCTCTTTTCTGCCTGAATTCGGTCAATTCGCACTGGCCAAAGCAAGGTTTCCCGGCACAAGCTACAGAAGAGTATCTCTCCCCTGGCAGAGTAAACCCTATGCAGTGTTGCCCTGATGAGAAACGGTTGGTACAGTGAGGCCCAGGGAAATCACATTGCCTGGAGAAATCCTAGCAAAGCCATGTCTTTCCCCACATGAATCTATGTCAGTTTCAGTTGTTTGCCAAGAACGGAGCTCAGAGGCAACATCAGATAGTGTGTATCTCAGTGAGAGAAAGAACACTGTGCCTTCACCCACGCCTCTGACGAAAGCAGTTAGAAGGAGAAGACCGTCATTTGGTTTCGCTTTCCCGCAATGAGCTCGGCCAATCTGCCCTTCGCCAAGGGCACCTCTCCGCCGGAGAACTGCCTTGCGGTAGCCGTATTCTGGCAGTGGAACCAGTCTGCCGTGTGAGCGTTAAGCTATTGTGAAGGCTCGCTTTGGCTCAGGGAAAACAAAGCGCCGGGGGAAATCTTAAGAGACCCCGGAGCCTTTCCACGGTTCAAAGTGTGTAACTGCAGACTGTTCTCCAAATAAGAGAGCGCACAGGCAACAGCAGCCTGCATGTTTCTCAGTGAAAGGGAGAACTCCCTGACTTCACCCAGTTCCCTGAGCAAAGCAGGCCGAAGGAGAGAAACTTTCTTTCCTTCCTCTTTCCTGCAATGAATTCCTCATTTGCTCTTGCAAACGCATGGCTTCTTCTGAGAAACTACCTCGGGGTGCACGTGTCCTTCCAGAGGAGCAACTACATAGTTTTAGCTTTAGCATACGGGGAAAGCACTCAGGGAGAAAAGGCCTTTTCGCATTCTCTTTTCTGCCTGAATTCGGTCAATTCGCACTGGCCAAAGCAAGGTTTCCCGGCACAAGCTACAGAAGAGTATCTCTCCCCTGGCAGAGTAAACCCTATGCAGTGTTGCCCTGATGAGAAACGGTTGGTACAGTGAGGCCCAGGGAAATCACATTGCCTGGAGAAATCCTAGCAAAGCCATGTCTTTCCCCACATGAATCTATGTCAGTTTCAGTTGTTTGCCAAGAACGGAGCTCAGAGGCAACATCAGATTGTGTGTATCTCAGTGAGAGAAAGAACACTGTGCCTTCACCCACGCCTCTGACGAAAGCAGTTAGAAGGAGAAGACCGTCATTTGGTTTCGCTTTCCCGCAATGAGCTCGGCCAATCTGCCCTTCGCCAAGGGCACTTCTCCGCCGGAGAACTGCCTTGCGCTAGCCGTATTCTGGCAGTGGAACCAGTCTGCCGTGTGAGCGTTAAGCTATTGTGAAGGCTCGCTTTGGCTCAGGGAAAACAAAGCGCCGGGGGAAATCTTAAGAGACCCCGGAGCCTTTCCACGGTTCAAAGTGTGTAACTGCAGACTGTTCTCCAAATAAGAGAGCGCACAGGCAACAGCAGCCTGCATGTTTCTCAGTGAAAGGGAGAACTCCCTGACTTCACCCAGTTCCCTGAGCAAAGCAGGCCGAAGGAGAGAAACTTTCTTTCCTTCCTCTTTCCTGCAATGAATTCCTCATTTGCTCTTGCAAACGCATGGCTTCTTCTGAGAAACTACCTCGCGGTGCACGTGTCCTTCCAGAGGAGCAACTACATAGTTTTAGCTTTAGCATACGGGGAAAGCACTCAGGGAGAAAAGGCCTTTTCGCATTCTCTTTTCTGCCTGAATTCGGTCAATTCGCACTGGCCAAAGCAAGGTTTCCCGGCACAAGCTACAGAAGAGTAACTCTCCCCTGGCAGAGTAAACCCTATGCAGTGTTGCCCTGATGAGAAACGGTTGGTACAGTGAGGCCCAGGGAAATCACATTGCCTGGAGAAATCCTAGCAAAGCCATGTCTTTCCCCACATGAATCTATGTCAGTTTCAGTTGTTTGCCAAGAACGGAGCTCAGAGGCAACATCAGATAGTGTGTATCTCAGTGAGAGAAAGAACACTGTGCCTTCACCCACGCCTCTGACGAAAGCAGTTAGAAGGAGAAGACCGTCATTTGGTTTCGCTTTCCCGCAATGAGCTCGGCCAATCTGCCCTTCGCCAAGGGCACCTCTCCGCCGGAGAACTGCCTTGCGGTAGCCGTATTCTGGCAGTGGAACCAGTCTGCCGTGTGAGCGTTAAGCTATTGTGAAGGCTCGCTTTGGCTCAGGGAAAACAAAGCGCCGGGGGAAATCTTAAGAGACCCCGGAGCCTTTCCACGGTTCAAAGTGTGTAACTGCAGACTGTTCTCCAAATAAGAGAGCGCACAGGCAACAGCAGCCTGCATGTTTCTCAGTGAAAGGGAGAACTCCCTGACTTCACCCAGTTCCCTGAGCAAAGCAGGCCGAAGGAGAGAAACTTTCTTTCCTTCCTCTTTCCTGCAATGAATTCCTCATTTGCTCTTGCAAACGCATGGCTTCTTCTGAGAAACTACCTCGGGGTGCACGTGTCCTTCCAGAGGAGCAACTACATAGTTTTAGCTTTAGCATACGGGGAAAGCACTCAGGGAGAAAAGGCCTTTTCGCATTCTCTTTTCTGCCTGAATTCGGTCAATTCGCACTGGCCAAAGCAAGGTTTCCCGGCACAAGCTACAGAAGAGTATCTCTCCCCTGGCAGAGTAAACCCTATGCAGTGTTGCCCTGATGAGAAACGGTTGGTACAGTGAGGCCCAGGGAAATCACATTGCCTGGAGAAATCCTAGCAAAGCCATGTCTTTCCCCACATGAATCTATGTCAGTTTCAGTTGTTTGCCAAGAACGGAGCTCAGAGGCAACATCAGATTGTGTGTATCTCAGTGAGAGAAAGAACACTGTGCCTTCACCCACGCCTCTGACGAAAGCAGTTAGAAGGAGAAGACCGTCATTTGGTTTCGCTTTCCCGCAATGAGCTCGGCCAATCTGCCCTTTGCGAAGGGCACTTCTCCGCCGGAGAACTGCCTTGCGCTAGCCATATTCTGGCAGTGGAACCAGTCTGCCGTGTGAGCGTTAAGCTATTGTGAAGGCTCGCTTTGGCTCAGGGAAAACAAAGCGCCGGGGGAAATCTTAAGAGACCCCGGAGCCTTTCCACGGTTCAAAGTGTGTAACTGCAGACTGTTCTCCAAATAAGAGAGCGCACAGGCAACAGCAGCCTGCATGTTTCTCAGTGAAAGGGAGAACTCCCTGACTTCACCCAGTTCCCTGAGCAAAGCAGGCCGAAGGAGAGAAACTTTCTTTCCTTCCTCTTTCCTGCAATGAATTCCTCATTTGCTCTTGCAAACGCATGGCTTCTTCTGAGAAACTACCTCGGGGTGCACGTGTCCTTCCAGAGGAGCAACTACATAGTTTTAGCTTTAGCATACGGGGAAAGCACTCAGGGAGAAAAGGCCTTTTCGCATTCTCTTTTCTGCCTGAATTCGGTCAATTCGCACTGGCCAAAGCAAGGTTTCCCGGCACAAGCTACAGAAGAGTATCTCTCCCCTGGCAGAGTAAACCCTATGCAGTGTTGCCCTGATGAGAAACGGTTGGTACAGTGAGGCCCAGGGAAATCACATTGCCTGGAGAAATCCTAGCAAAGCCATGTCTTTCCCCACATGAATCTATGTCAGTTTCAGTTGTTTGCCAAGAACGGAGCTCAGAGGCAACATCAGATTGTGTGTATCTCAGTGAGAGAAAGAACACTGTGCCTTCACCCACGCCTCTGACGAAAGCAGTTAGAAGGAGAAGACCGTCATTTGGTTTCGCTTTCCCGCAATGAGCTCGGCCAATCTGCCCTTCGCGAAGGGCACTTCTCCGCCGGAGAACTGCCTTGCGCTAGCCGTATTCTGGCAGTGGAACCAGTCTGCCGTGTGAGCGTTAAGCTATTGTGAAGGCTCGCTTTGGCTCAGGGAAAACAAAGCGCCGGGGGAAATCTTAAGAGACCCCGGAGCCTTTCCACGGTTCAAAGTGTGTAACTGCAGACTGTTCTCCAAATAAGAGAGCGCACAGGCAACAGCAGCCTGCATGTTTCTCAGTGAAAGGGAGAACTCCCTGACTTCACCCAGTTCCCTGAGCAAAGCAGGCCGAAGGAGAGAAACTTTCTTTCCTTCCTCTTTCCTGCAATGAATTCCTCATTTGCTCTTGCAAACGCATGGCTTCTTCTGAGAAACTACCTCGGGGTGCACGTGTCCTTCCAGAGGAGCAACTACATAGTTTTAGCTTTAGCATACGGGGAAAGCACTCAGGGAGAAAAGGCCTTTTCGCATTCTCTTTTCTGCCTGAATTCGGTCAATTCGCACTGGCCAAAGCAAGGTTTCCCGGCACAAGCTACAGAAGAGTATCTCTCCCCTGGCAGAGTAAACCCTATGCAGTGTTGCCCTGATGAGAAACGGTTGGTACAGTGAGGCCCAGGGAAATCACATTGCCTGGAGAAATCCTAGCAAAGCCATGTCTTTCCCCACATGAATCTATGTCAGTTTCAGTTGTTTGCCAAGAACGGAGCTCAGAGGCAACATCAGATAGTGTGTATCTCAGTGAGAGAAAGAACACTGTGCCTTCACCCACGCCTCTGACGAAAGCAGTTAGAAGGAGAAGACCGTCATTTGGTTTCGCTTTCCCGCAATGAGCTCGGCCAATCTGCCCTTCGCCAAGGGCACCTCTCCGCCGGAGAACTGCCTTGCGGTAGCCGTATTCTGGCAGTGGAACCAGTCTGCCGTGTGAGCGTTAAGCTACTGTGAAGGCTCGCTTTGGCTCAGGGAAAACAAAGCGCCGGGGGAAATCTTAAGAGACCCCGGAGCCTTTCCACGGTTCAAAGTGTGTAACTGCAGACTGTTCTCCAAATAAGAGAGCGCACAGGCAACAGCAGCCTGCATGTTTCTCAGTGAAAGGGAGAACTCCCTGACTTCACCCAGTTCCCTGAGCAAAGCAGGCCGAAGGAGAGAAACTTTCTTTCCTTCCTCTTTCCTGCAATGAATTCCTCATTTGCTCTTGCAAACGCATGGCTTCTTCTGAGAAACTACCTCGGGGTGCACGTGTCCTTCCAGAGGAGCAACTACATAGTTTTAGCTTTAGCATACGGGGAAAGCACTCAGGGAGAAAAGGCCTTTTCGCATTCTCTTTTCTGCCTGAATTCGGTCAATTCGCACTGGCCAAAGCAAGGTTTCCCGGCACAAGCTACAGAAGAGTATCTCTCCCCTGGCAGAGTAAACCCTATGCAGTGTTGCCCTGATGAGAAACGGTTGGTACAGTGAGGCCCAGGGAAATCACATTGCCTGGAGAAATCCTAGCAAAGCCATGTCTTTCCCCACATGAATCTATGTCAGTTTCAGTTCTTTGCCAAGAACGGAGCTCAGAGGCAACATCAGATTGTGTGTATCTCAGTGAGAGAAAGAACACTGTGCCTTCACCCACGCCTCTGACGAAAGCAGTTAGAAGGAGAAGACCGTCATTTGGTTTCGCTTTCCCGCAATGAGCTCGGCCAATCTGCCCTTCGCGAAGGGCACTTCTCCGCCGGAGAACTGCCTTGCGCTAGCCGTATTCTGGCAGTGGAACCAGTCTGCCGTGTGAGCGTTAAGCTATTGTGAAGGCTCGCTTTGGCTCAGGGAAAACAAAGCGCCGGGGGAAATCTTAAGAGACCCCGGAGCCTTTCCACGGTTCAAAGTGTGTAACTGCAGACTGTTCTCCAAATAAGAGAGCGCACAGGCAACAGCAGCCTGCATGTTTCTCAGTGAAAGGGAGAACTCCCTGACTTCACCCAGTTCCCTGAGCAAAGCAGGCCGAAGGAGAGAAACTTTCTTTCCTTCCTCTTTCCTGCAATGAATTCCTCATTTGCTCTTGCAAACGCATGGCTTCTTCTGAGAAACTACCTCGCGGTGCACGTGTCCTTCCAGAGGAGCAACTACATAGTTTTAGCTTTAGCATACGGGGAAAGCACTCAGGGAGAAAAGGCCTTTTCGCATTCTCTTTTCTGCCTGAATTCGGTCAATTCGCACTGGCCAAAGCAAGGTTTCCCGGCACAAGCTACAGAAGAGTAACTCTCCCCTGGCAGAGTAAACCCTATGCAGTGTTGCCCTGATGAGAAACGGTTGGTACAGTGAGGCCCAGGGAAATCACATT
Organism: Elephas maximus indicus; assembly: GCF_024166365.1. Lineage (NCBI taxonomy): Eukaryota > Metazoa > Chordata > Mammalia > Proboscidea > Elephantidae > Elephas > Elephas maximus. The sequence goes on from NC_064844.1 coordinate 48,227,728, forward strand.
GCCTGGAGAAATCCTAGCAAAGCCATGTCTTTCCCCACATGAATCTATGTCAGTTTCAGTTGTTTGCCAAGAACGGAGCTCAGAGGCAACATCAGATAGTGTGTATCTCAGTGAGAGAAAGAACACTGTGCCTTCACCCACGCCTCTGACGAAAGCAGTTAGAAGGAGAAGACCGTCATTTGGTTTCGCTTTCCCGCAATGAGCTCGGCCAATCTGCCCTTCGCCAAGGGCACCTCTCCGCCGGAGAACTGCCTTGCGGTAGCCGTATTCTGGCAGTGGAACCAGTCTGCCGTGTGAGCGTTAAGCTATTGTGAAGGCTCGCTTTGGCTCAGGGAAAACAAAGCGCCGGGGGAAATCTTAAGAGACCCCGGAGCCTTTCCACGGTTCAAAGTGTGTAACTGCAGACTGTTCTCCAAATAAGAGAGCGCACAGGCAACAGCAGCCTGCATGTTTCTCAGTGAAAGGGAGAACTCCCTGACTTCACCCAGTTCCCTGAGCAAAGCAGGCCGAAGGAGAGAAACTTTCTTTCCTTCCTCTTTCCTGCAATGAATTCCTCATTTGCTCTTGCAAACGCATGGCTTCTTCTGAGAAACTACCTCGGGGTGCACGTGTCCTTCCAGAGGAGCAACTACATAGTTTTAGCTTTAGCATACGGGGAAAGCACTCAGGGAGAAAAGGCCTTTTCGCATTCTCTTTTCTGCCTGAATTCGGTCAATTCGCACTGGCCAAAGCAAGGTTTCCCGGCACAAGCTACAGAAGAGTATCTCTCCCCTGGCAGAGTAAACCCTATGCAGTGTTGCCCTGATGAGAAACGGTTGGTACAGTGAGGCCCAGGGAAATCACATTGCCTGGAGAAATCCTAGCAAAGCCATGTCTTTCCCCACATGAATCTATGTCAGTTTCAGTTGTTTGCCAAGAACGGAGCTCAGAGGCAACATCAGATTGTGTGTATCTCAGTGAGAGAAAGAACACTGTGCCTTCACCCACGCCTCTGACGAAAGCAGTTAGAAGGAGAAGACCGTCATTTGGTTTCGCTTTCCCGCAATGAGCTCGGCCAATCTGCCCTTTGCGAAGGGCACTTCTCCGCCGGAGAACTGCCTTGCGCTAGCCATATTCTGGCAGTGGAACCAGTCTGCCGTGTGAGCGTTAAGCTATTGTGAAGGCTCGCTTTGGCTCAGGGAAAACAAAGCGCCGGGGGAAATCTTAAGAGACCCCGGAGCCTTTCCACGGTTCAAAGTGTGTAACTGCAGACTGTTCTCCAAATAAGAGAGCGCACAGGCAACAGCAGCCTGCATGTTTCTCAGTGAAAGGGAGAACTCCCTGACTTCACCCAGTTCCCTGAGCAAAGCAGGCCGAAGGAGAGAAACTTTCTTTCCTTCCTCTTTCCTGCAATGAATTCCTCATTTGCTCTTGCAAACGCATGGCTTCTTCTGAGAAACTACCTCGGGGTGCACGTGTCCTTCCAGAGGAGCAACTACATAGTTTTAGCTTTAGCATACGGGGAAAGCACTCAGGGAGAAAAGGCCTTTTCGCATTCTCTTTTCTGCCTGAATTCGGTCAATTCGCACTGGCCAAAGCAAGGTTTCCCGGCACAAGCTACAGAAGAGTATCTCTCCCCTGGCAGAGTAAACCCTATGCAGTGTTGCCCTGATGAGAAACGGTTGGTACAGTGAGGCCCAGGGAAATCACATTGCCTGGAGAAATCCTAGCAAAGCCATGTCTTTCCCCACATGAATCTATGTCAGTTTCAGTTCTTTGCCAAGAACGGAGCTCAGAGGCAACATCAGATTGTGTGTATCTCAGTGAGAGAAAGAACACTGTGCCTTCACCCACGCCTCTGACGAAAGCAGTTAGAAGGAGAAGACCGTCATTTGGTTTCGCTTTCCCGCAATGAGCTCGGCCAATCTGCCCTTCGCCAAGGGCACTTCTCCGCCGGAGAACTGCCTTGCGCTAGCCGTATTCTGGCAGTGGAACCAGTCTGCCGTGTGAGCGTTAAGCTATTGTGAAGGCTCGCTTTGGCTCAGGGAAAACAAAGCGCCGGGGGAAATCTTAAGAGACCCCGGAGCCTTTCCACGGTTCAAAGTGTGTAACTGCAGACTGTTCTCCAAATAAGAGAGCGCACAGGCAACAGCAGCCTGCATGTTTCTCAGTGAAAGGGAGAACTCCCTGACTTCACCCAGTTCCCTGAGCAAAGCAGGCCGAAGGAGAGAAACTTTCTTTCCTTCCTCTTTCCTGCAATGAATTCCTCATTTGCTCTTGCAAACGCATGGCTTCTTCTGAGAAACTACCTCGCGGTGCACGTGTCCTTCCAGAGGAGCAACTACATAGTTTTAGCTTTAGCATACGGGGAAAGCACTCAGGGAGAAAAGGCCTTTTCGCATTCTCTTTTCTGCCTGAATTCGGTCAATTCGCACTGGCCAAAGCAAGGTTTCCCGGCACAAGCTACAGAAGAGTAACTCTCCCCTGGCAGAGTAAACCATATGCAGTGTTGCCCTGATGAGAAACGGTTGGTACAGTGAGGCCCAGGGAAATCACATTGCCTGGAGAAATCCTAGCAAAGCCATGTCTTTCCCCACATGAATCTATGTCAGTTTCAGTTGTTTGCCAAGAACGGAGCTCAGAGGCAACATCAGATAGTGTGTATCTCAGTGAGAGAAAGAACACTGTGCCTTCACCCACGCCTCTGACGAAAGCAGTTAGAAGGAGAAGACCGTCATTTGGTTTCGCTTTCCCGCAATGAGCTCGGCCAATCTGCCCTTCGCCAAGGGCACCTCTCCGCCGGAGAACTGCCTTGCGGTAGCCGTATTCTGGCAGTGGAACCAGTCTGCCGTGTGAGCGTTAAGCTATTGTGAAGGCTCGCTTTGGCTCAGGGAAAACAAAGCGCCGGGGGAAATCTTAAGAGACCCCGGAGCCTTTCCACGGTTCAAAGTGTGTAACTGCAGACTGTTCTCCAAATAAGAGAGCGCACAGGCAACAGCAGCCTGCATGTTTCTCAGTGAAAGGGAGAACTCCCTGACTTCACCCAGTTCCCTGAGCAAAGCAGGCCGAAGGAGAGAAACTTTCTTTCCTTCCTCTTTCCTGCAATGAATTCCTCATTTGCTCTTGCAAACGCATGGCTTCTTCTGAGAAACTACCTCGGGGTGCACGTGTCCTTCCAGAGGAGCAACTACATAGTTTTAGCTTTAGCATACGGGGAAAGCACTCAGGGAGAAAAGGCCTTTTCGCATTCTCTTTTCTGCCTGAATTCGGTCAATTCGCACTGGCCAAAGCAAGGTTTCCCGGCACAAGCTACAGAAGAGTATCTCTCCCCTGGCAGAGTAAACCCTATGCAGTGTTGCCCTGATGAGAAACGGTTGGTACAGTGAGGCCCAGGGAAATCACATTGCCTGGAGAAATCCTAGCAAAGCCATGTCTTTCCCCACATGAATCTATGTCAGTTTCAGTTCTTTGCCAAGAACGGAGCTCAGAGGCAACATCAGATTGTGTGTATCTCAGTGAGAGAAAGAACACTGTGCCTTCACCCACGCCTCTGACGAAAGCAGTTAGAAGGAGAAGACCGTCATTTGGTTTCGCTTTCCCGCAATGAGCTCGGCCAATCTGCCCTTCGCGAAGGGCACTTCTCCGCCGGAGAACTGCCTTGCGCTAGCCGTATTCTGGCAGTGGAACCAGTCTGCCGTGTGAGCGTTAAGCTATTGTGAAGGCTCGCTTTGGCTCAGGGAAAACAAAGCGCCGGGGGAAATCTTAAGAGACCCCGGAGCCTTTCCACGGTTCAAAGTGTGTAACTGCAGACTGTTCTCCAAATAAGAGAGCGCACAGGCAACAGCAGCCTGCATGTTTCTCAGTGAAAGGGAGAACTCCCTGACTTCACCCAGTTCCCTGAGCAAAGCAGGCCGAAGGAGAGAAACTTTCTTTCCTTCCTCTTTCCTGCAATGAATTCCTCATTTGCTCTTGCAAACGCATGGCTTCTTCTGAGAAACTACCTCGCGGTGCACGTGTCCTTCCAGAGGAGCAACTACATAGTTTTAGCTTTAGCATACGGGGAAAGCACTCAGGGAGAAAAGGCCTTTTCGCATTCTCTTTTCTGCCTGAATTCGGTCAATTCGCACTGGCCAAAGCAAGGTTTCCCGGCACAAGCTACAGAAGAGTAACTCTCCCCTGGCAGAGTAAACCCTATGCAGTGTTGCCCTGATGAGAAACGGTTGGTACAGTGAGGCCCAGGGAAATCACATTGCCTGGAGAAATCCTAGCAAAGCCATGTCTTTCCCCACATGAATCTATGTCAGTTTCAGTTGTTTGCCAAGAACGGAGCTCAGAGGCAACATCAGATAGTGTGTATCTCAGTGAGAGAAAGAACACTGTGCCTTCACCCACGCCTCTGACGAAAGCAGTTAGAAGGAGAAGACCGTCATTTGGTTTCGCTTTCCCGCAATGAGCTCGGCCAATCTGCCCTTCGCCAAGGGCACCTCTCCGCCGGAGAACTGCCTTGCGGTAGCCGTATTCTGGCAGTGGAACCAGTCTGCCGTGTGAGCGTTAAGCTATTGTGAAGGCTCGCTTTGGCTCAGGGAAAACAAAGCGCCGGGGGAAATCTTAAGAGACCCCGGAGCCTTTCCACGGTTCAAAGTGTGTAACTGCAGACTGTTCTCCAAATAAGAGAGCGCACAGGCAACAGCAGCCTGCATGTTTCTCAGTGAAAGGGAGAACTCCCTGACTTCACCCAGTTCCCTGAGCAAAGCAGGCCGAAGGAGAGAAACTTTCTTTCCTTCCTCTTTCCTGCAATGAATTCCTCATTTGCTCTTGCAAACGCATGGCTTCTTCTGAGAAACTACCTCGGGGTGCACGTGTCCTTCCAGAGGAGCAACTACATAGTTTTAGCTTTAGCATACGGGGAAAGCACTCAGGGAGAAAAGGCCTTTTCGCATTCTCTTTTCTGCCTGAATTCGGTCAATTCGCACTGGCCAAAGCAAGGTTTCCCGGCACAAGCTACAGAAGAGTATCTCTCCCCTGGCAGAGTAAACCCTATGCAGTGTTGCCCTGATGAGAAACGGTTGGTACAGTGAGGCCCAGGGAAATCACATTGCCTGGAGAAATCCTAGCAAAGCCATGTCTTTCCCCACATGAATCTATGTCAGTTTCAGTTGTTTGCCAAGAACGGAGCTCAGAGGCAACATCAGATTGTGTGTATCTCAGTGAGAGAAAGAACACTGTGCCTTCACCCACGCCTCTGACGAAAGCAGTTAGAAGGAGAAGACCGTCATTTGGTTTCGCTTTCCCGCAATGAGCTCGGCCAATCTGCCCTTTGCGAAGGGCACTTCTCCGCCGGAGAACTGCCTTGCGCTAGCCATATTCTGGCAGTGGAACCAGTCTGCCGTGTGAGCGTTAAGCTATTGTGAAGGCTCGCTTTGGCTCAGGGAAAACAAAGCGCCGGGGGAAATCTTAAGAGACCCCGGAGCCTTTCCACGGTTCAAAGTGTGTAACTGCAGACTGTTCTCCAAATAAGAGAGCGCACAGGCAACAGCAGCCTGCATGTTTCTCAGTGAAAGGGAGAACTCCCTGACTTCACCCAGTTCCCTGAGCAAAGCAGGCCGAAGGAGAGAAACTTTCTTTCCTTCCTCTTTCCTGCAATGAATTCCTCATTTGCTCTTGCAAACGCATGGCTTCTTCTGAGAAACTACCTCGGGGTGCACGTGTCCTTCCAGAGGAGCAACTACATAGTTTTAGCTTTAGCATACGGGGAAAGCACTCAGGGAGAAAAGGCCTTTTCGCATTCTCTTTTCTGCCTGAATTCGGTCAATTCGCACTGGCCAAAGCAAGGTTTCCCGGCACAAGCTACAGAAGAGTATCTCTCCCCTGGCAGAGTAAACCCTATGCAGTGTTGCCCTGATGAGAAACGGTTGGTACAGTGAGGCCCAGGGAAATCACATTGCCTGGAGAAATCCTAGCAAAGCCATGTCTTTCCCCACATGAATCTATGTCAGTTTCAGTTCTTTGCCAAGAACGGAGCTCAGAGGCAACATCAGATTGTGTGTATCTCAGTGAGAGAAAGAACACTGTGCCTTCACCCACGCCTCTGACGAAAGCAGTTAGAAGGAGAAGACCGTCATTTGGTTTCGCTTTCCCGCAATGAGCTCGGCCAATCTGCCCTTCGCCAAGGGCACTTCTCCGCCGGAGAACTGCCTTGCGCTAGCCGTATTCTGGCAGTGGAACCAGTCTGCCGTGTGAGCGTTAAGCTATTGTGAAGGCTCGCTTTGGCTCAGGGAAAACAAAGCGCCGGGGGAAATCTTAAGAGACCCCGGAGCCTTTCCACGGTTCAAAGTGTGTAACTGCAGACTGTTCTCCAAATAAGAGAGCGCACAGGCAACAGCAGCCTGCATGTTTCTCAGTGAAAGGGAGAACTCCCTGACTTCACCCAGTTCCCTGAGCAAAGCAGGCCGAAGGAGAGAAACTTTCTTTCCTTCCTCTTTCCTGCAATGAATTCCTCATTTGCTCTTGCAAACGCATGGCTTCTTCTGAGAAACTACCTCGCGGTGCACGTGTCCTTCCAGAGGAGCAACTACATAGTTTTAGCTTTAGCATACGGGGAAAGCACTCAGGGAGAAAAGGCCTTTTCGCATTCTCTTTTCTGCCTGAATTCGGTCAATTCGCACTGGCCAAAGCAAGGTTTCCCGGCACAAGCTACAGAAGAGTAACTCTCCCCTGGCAGAGTAAACCATATGCAGTGTTGCCCTGATGAGAAACGGTTGGTACAGTGAGGCCCAGGGAAATCACATTGCCTGGAGAAATCCTAGCAAAGCCATGTCTTTCCCCACATGAATCTATGTCAGTTTCAGTTGTTTGCCAAGAACGGAGCTCAGAGGCAACATCAGATAGTGTGTATCTCAGTGAGAGAAAGAACACTGTGCCTTCACCCACGCCTCTGACGAAAGCAGTTAGAAGGAGAAGACCGTCATTTGGTTTCGCTTTCCCGCAATGAGCTCGGCCAATCTGCCCTTCGCCAAGGGCACCTCTCCGCCGGAGAACTGCCTTGCGGTAGCCGTATTCTGGCAGTGGAACCAGTCTGCCGTGTGAGCGTTAAGCTATTGTGAAGGCTCGCTTTGGCTCAGGGAAAACAAAGCGCCGGGGGAAATCTTAAGAGACCCCGGAGCCTTTCCACGGTTCAAAGTGTGTAACTGCAGACTGTTCTCCAAATAAGAGAGCGCACAGGCAACAGCAGCCTGCATGTTTCTCAGTGAAAGGGAGAACTCCCTGACTTCACCCAGTTCCCTGAGCAAAGCAGGCCGAAGGAGAGAAACTTTCTTTCCTTCCTCTTTCCTGCAATGAATTCCTCATTTGCTCTTGCAAACGCATGGCTTCTTCTGAGAAACTACCTCGGGGTGCACGTGTCCTTCCAGAGGAGCAACTACATAGTTTTAGCTTTAGCATACGGGGAAAGCACTCAGGGAGAAAAGGCCTTTTCGCATTCTCTTTTCTGCCTGAATTCGGTCAATTCGCACTGGCCAAAGCAAGGTTTCCCGGCACAAGCTACAGAAGAGTATCTCTCCCCTGGCAGAGTAAACCCTATGCAGTGTTGCCCTGATGAGAAACGGTTGGTACAGTGAGGCCCAGGGAAATCACATTGCCTGGAGAAATCCTAGCAAAGCCATGTCTTTCCCCACATGAATCTATGTCAGTTTCAGTTGTTTGCCAAGAACGGAGCTCAGAGGCAACATCAGATTGTGTGTATCTCAGTGAGAGAAAGAACACTGTGCCTTCACCCACGCCTCTGACGAAAGCAGTTAGAAGGAGAAGACCGTCATTTGGTTTCGCTTTCCCGCAATGAGCTCGGCCAATCTGCCCTTTGCGAAGGGCACTTCTCCGCCGGAGAACTGCCTTGCGCTAGCCATATTCTGGCAGTGGAACCAGTCTGCCGTGTGAGCGTTAAGCTATTGTGAAGGCTCGCTTTGGCTCAGGGAAAACAAAGCGCCGGGGGAAATCTTAAGAGACCCCGGAGCCTTTCCACGGTTCAAAGTGTGTAACTGCAGACTGTTCTCCAAATAAGAGAGCGCACAGGCAACAGCAGCCTGCATGTTTCTCAGTGAAAGGGAGAACTCCCTGACTTCACCCAGTTCCCTGAGCAAAGCAGGCCGAAGGAGAGAAACTTTCTTTCCTTCCTCTTTCCTGCAATGAATTCCTCATTTGCTCTTGCAAACGCATGGCTTCTTCTGAGAAACTACCTCGCGGTGCACGTGTCCTTCCAGAGGAGCAACTACATAGTTTTAGCTTTAGCATACGGGGAAAGCACTCAGGGAGAAAAGGCCTTTTCGCATTCTCTTTTCTGCCTGAATTCGGTCAATTCGCACTGGCCAAAGCAAGGTTTCCCGGCACAAGCTACAGAAGAGTAACTCTCCCCTGGCAGAGTAAACCATATGCAGTGTTGCCCTGATGAGAAACGGTTGGTACAGTGAGGCCCAGGGAAATCACATTGCCTGGAGAAATCCTAGCAAAGCCATGTCTTTCCCCACATGAATCTATGTCAGTTTCAGTTGTTTGCCAAGAACGGAGCTCAGAGGCAACATCAGATAGTGTGTATCTCAGTGAGAGAAAGAACACTGTGCCTTCACCCACGCCTCTGACGAAAGCAGTTAGAAGGAGAAGACCGTCATTTGGTTTCGCTTTCCCGCAATGAGCTCGGCCAATCTGCCCTTCGCCAAGGGCACCTCTCCGCCGGAGAACTGCCTTGCGGTAGCCGTATTCTGGCAGTGGAACCAGTCTGCCGTGTGAGCGTTAAGCTATTGTGAAGGCTCGCTTTGGCTCAGGGAAAACAAAGCGCCGGGGGAAATCTTAAGAGACCCCGGAGCCTTTCCACGGTTCAAAGTGTGTAACTGCAGACTGTTCTCCAAATAAGAGAGCGCACAGGCAACAGCAGCCTGCATGTTTCTCAGTGAAAGGGAGAACTCCCTGACTTCACCCAGTTCCCTGAGCAAAGCAGGCCGAAGGAGAGAAACTTTCTTTCCTTCCTCTTTCCTGCAATGAATTCCTCATTTGCTCTTGCAAACGCATGGCTTCTTCTGAGAAACTACCTCGGGGTGCACGTGTCCTTCCAGAGGAGCAACTACATAGTTTTAGCTTTAGCATACGGGGAAAGCACTCAGGGAGAAAAGGCCTTTTCGCATTCTCTTTTCTGCCTGAATTCGGTCAATTCGCACTGGCCAAAGCAAGGTTTCCCGGCACAAGCTACAGAAGAGTATCTCTCCCCTGGCAGAGTAAACCCTATGCAGTGTTGCCCTGATGAGAAACGGTTGGTACAGTGAGGCCCAGGGAAATCACATTGCCTGGAGAAATCCTAGCAAAGCCATGTCTTTCCCCACATGAATCTATGTCAGTTTCAGTTGTTTGCCAAGAACGGAGCTCAGAGGCAACATCAGATTGTGTGTATCTCAGTGAGAGAAAGAACACTGTGCCTTCACCCACGCCTCTGACGAAAGCAGTTAGAAGGAGAAGACCGTCATTTGGTTTCGCTTTCCCGCAATGAGCTCGGCCAATCTGCCCTTTGCGAAGGGCACTTCTCCGCCGGAGAACTGCCTTGCGCTAGCCATATTCTGGCAGTGGAACCAGTCTGCCGTGTGAGCGTTAAGCTATTGTGAAGGCTCGCTTTGGCTCAGGGAAAACAAAGCGCCGGGGGAAATCTTAAGAGACCCCGGAGCCTTTCCACGGTTCAAAGTGTGTAACTGCAGACTGTTCTCCAAATAAGAGAGCGCACAGGCAACAGCAGCCTGCATGTTTCTCAGTGAAAGGGAGAACTCCCTGACTTCACCCAGTTCCCTGAGCAAAGCAGGCCGAAGGAGAGAAACTTTCTTTCCTTCCTCTTTCCTGCAATGAATTCCTCATTTGCTCTTGCAAACGCATGGCTTCTTCTGAGAAACTACCTCGGGGTGCACGTGTCCTTCCAGAGGAGCAACTACATAGTTTTAGCTTTAGCATACGGGGAAAGCACTCAGGGAGAAAAGGCCTTTTCGCATTCTCTTTTCTGCCTGAATTCGGTCAATTCGCACTGGCCAAAGCAAGGTTTCCCGGCACAAGCTACAGAAGAGTATCTCTCCCCTGGCAGAGTAAACCCTATGCAGTGTTGCCCTGATGAGAAACGGTTGGTACAGTGAGGCCCAGGGAAATCACATTGCCTGGAGAAATCCTAGCAAAGCCATGTCTTTCCCCACATGAATCTATGTCAGTTTCAGTTGTTTGCCAAGAACGGAGCTCAGAGGCAACATCAGATTGTGTGTATCTCAGTGAGAGAAAGAACACTGTGCCTTCACCCACGCCTCTGACGAAAGCAGTTAGAAGGAGAAGACCGTCATTTGGTTTCGCTTTCCCGCAATGAGCTCGGCCAATCTGCCCTTCGCGAAGGGCACTTCTCCGCCGGAGAACTGCCTTGCGCTAGCCGTATTCTGGCAGTGGAACCAGTCTGCCGTGTGAGCGTTAAGCTATTGTGAAGGCTCGCTTTGGCTCAGGGAAAACAAAGCGCCGGGGGAAATCTTAAGAGACCCCGGAGCCTTTCCACGGTTCAAAGTGTGTAACTGCAGACTGTTCTCCAAATAAGAGAGCGCACAGGCAACAGCAGCCTGCATGTTTCTCAGTGAAAGGGAGAACTCCCTGACTTCACCCAGTTCCCTGAGCAAAGCAGGCCGAAGGAGAGAAACTTTCTTTCCTTCCTCTTTCCTGCAATGAATTCCTCATTTGCTCTTGCAAACGCATGGCTTCTTCTGAGAAACTACCTCGCGGTGCACGTGTCCTTCCAGAGGAGCAACTACATAGTTTTAGCTTTAGCATACGGGGAAAGCACTCAGGGAGAAAAGGCCTTTTCGCATTCTCTTTTCTGCCTGAATTCGGTCAATTCGCACTGGCCAAAGCAAGGTTTCCCGGCACAAGCTACAGAAGAGTAACTCTCCCCTGGCAGAGTAAACCATATGCAGTGTTGCCCTGATGAGAAACGGTTGGTACAGTGAGGCCCAGGGAAATCACATTGCCTGGAGAAATCCTAGCAAAGCCATGTCTTTCCCCACATGAATCTATGTCAGTTTCAGTTGTTTGCCAAGAACGGAGCTCAGAGGCAACATCAGATAGTGTGTATCTCAGTGAGAGAAAGAACACTGTGCCTTCACCCACGCCTCTGACGAAAGCAGTTAGAAGGAGAAGACCGTCATTTGGTTTCGCTTTCCCGCAATGAGCTCGGCCAATCTGCCCTTCGCCAAGGGCACCTCTCCGCCGGAGAACTGCCTTGCGGTAGCCGTATTCTGGCAGTGGAACCAGTCTGCCGTGTGAGCGTTAAGCTATTGTGAAGGCTCGCTTTGGCTCAGGGAAAACAAAGCGCCGGGGGAAATCTTAAGAGACCCCGGAGCCTTTCCACGGTTCAAAGTGTGTAACTGCAGACTGTTCTCCAAATAAGAGAGCGCACAGGCAACAGCAGCCTGCATGTTTCTCAGTGAAAGGGAGAACTCCCTGACTTCACCCAGTTCCCTGAGCAAAGCAGGCCGAAGGAGAGAAACTTTCTTTCCTTCCTCTTTCCTGCAATGAATTCCTCATTTGCTCTTGCAAACGCATGGCTTCTTCTGAGAAACTACCTCGGGGTGCACGTGTCCTTCCAGAGGAGCAACTACATAGTTTTAGCTTTAGCATACGGGGAAAGCACTCAGGGAGAAAAGGCCTTTTCGCATTCTCTTTTCTGCCTGAATTCGGTCAATTCGCACTGGCCAAAGCAAGGTTTCCCGGCACAAGCTACAGAAGAGTATCTCTCCCCTGGCAGAGTAAACCCTATGCAGTGTTGCCCTGATGAGAAACGGTTGGTACAGTGAGGCCCAGGGAAATCACATTGCCTGGAGAAATCCTAGCAAAGCCATGTCTTTCCCCACATGAATCTATGTCAGTTTCAGTTGTTTGCCAAGAACGGAGCTCAGAGGCAACATCAGATTGTGTGTATCTCAGTGAGAGAAAGAACACTGTGCCTTCACCCACGCCTCTGACGAAAGCAGTTAGAAGGAGAAGACCGTCATTTGGTTTCGCTTTCCCGCAATGAGCTCGGCCAATCTGCCCTTTGCGAAGGGCACTTCTCCGCCGGAGAACTGCCTTGCGCTAGCCATATTCTGGCAGTGGAACCAGTCTGCCGTGTGAGCGTTAAGCTATTGTGAAGGCTCGCTTTGGCTCAGGGAAAACAAAGCGCCGGGGGAAATCTTAAGAGACCCCGGAGCCTTTCCACGGTTCAAAGTGTGTAACTGCAGACTGTTCTCCAAATAAGAGAGCGCACAGGCAACAGCAGCCTGCATGTTTCTCAGTGAAAGGGAGAACTCCCTGACTTCACCCAGTTCCCTGAGCAAAGCAGGCCGAAGGAGAGAAACTTTCTTTCCTTCCTCTTTCCTGCAATGAATTCCTCATTTGCTCTTGCAAACGCATGGCTTCTTCTGAGAAACTACCTCGGGGTGCACGTGTCCTTCCAGAGGAGCAACTACATAGTTTTAGCTTTAGCATACGGGGAAAGCACTCAGGGAGAAAAGGCCTTTTCGCATTCTCTTTTCTGCCTGAATTCGGTCAATTCGCACTGGCCAAAGCAAGGTTTCCCGGCACAAGCTACAGAAGAGTATCTCTCCCCTGGCAGAGTAAACCCTATGCAGTGTTGCCCTGATGAGAAACGGTTGGTACAGTGAGGCCCAGGGAAATCACATTGCCTGGAGAAATCCTAGCAAAGCCATGTCTTTCCCCACATGAATCTATGTCAGTTTCAGTTCTTTGCCAAGAACGGAGCTCAGAGGCAACATCAGATTGTGTGTATCTCAGTGAGAGAAAGAACACTGTGCCTTCACCCACGCCTCTGACGAAAGCAGTTAGAAGGAGAAGACCGTCATTTGGTTTCGCTTTCCCGCAATGAGCTCGGCCAATCTGCCCTTCGCCAAGGGCACTTCTCCGCCGGAGAACTGCCTTGCGCTAGCCGTATTCTGGCAGTGGAACCAGTCTGCCGTGTGAGCGTTAAGCTATTGTGAAGGCTCGCTTTGGCTCAGGGAAAACAAAGCGCCGGGGGAAATCTTAAGAGACCCCGGAGCCTTTCCACGGTTCAAAGTGTGTAACTGCAGACTGTTCTCCAAATAAGAGAGCGCACAGGCAACAGCAGCCTGCATGTTTCTCAGTGAAAGGGAGAACTCCCTGACTTCACCCAGTTCCCTGAGCAAAGCAGGCCGAAGGAGAGAAACTTTCTTTCCTTCCTCTTTCCTGCAATGAATTCCTCATTTGCTCTTGCAAACGCATGGCTTCTTCTGAGAAACTACCTCGCGGTGCACGTGTCCTTCCAGAGGAGCAACTACATAGTTTTAGCTTTAGCATACGGGGAAAGCACTCAGGGAGAAAAGGCCTTTTCGCATTCTCTTTTCTGCCTGAATTCGGTCAATTCGCACTGGCCAAAGCAAGGTTTCCCGGCACAAGCTACAGAAGAGTAACTCTCCCCTGGCAGAGTAAACCATATGCAGTGTTGCCCTGATGAGAAACGGTTGGTACAGTGAGGCCCAGGGAAATCACATTGCCTGGAGAAATCCTAGCAAAGCCATGTCTTTCCCCACATGAATCTATGTCAGTTTCAGTTGTTTGCCAAGAACGGAGCTCAGAGGCAACATCAGATAGTGTGTATCTCAGTGAGAGAAAGAACACTGTGCCTTCACCCACGCCTCTGACGAAAGCAGTTAGAAGGAGAAGACCGTCATTTGGTTTCGCTTTCCCGCAATGAGCTCGGCCAATCTGCCCTTCGCCAAGGGCACCTCTCCGCCGGAGAACTGCCTTGCGGTAGCCGTATTCTGGCAGTGGAACCAGTCTGCCGTGTGAGCGTTAAGCTATTGTGAAGGCTCGCTTTGGCTCAGGGAAAACAAAGCGCCGTGGGAAATCTTAAGAGACCCCGGAGCCTTTCCACGGTTCAAAGTGTGTAACTGCAGACTGTTCTCCAAATAAGAGAGCGCACAGGCAACAGCAGCCTGCATGTTTCTCAGTGAAAGGGAGAACTCCCTGACTTCACCCAGTTCCCTGAGCAAAGCAAGCCGAAGGAGAGAAACTTTCTTTCCTTCCTCTTTCCTGCAATGAATTCCTCATTTGCTCTTGCAAACGCATGGCTTCTTCTGAGAAACTACCTCGGGGTGCACGTGTCCTTCCAGAGGAGCAACTACATAGTTTTAGCTTTAGCATACGGGGAAAGCACTCAGGGAGAAAAGGCCTTTTCGCATTCTCTTTTCTGCCTGAATTCGGTCAATTCGCACTGGCCAAAGCAAGGTTTCCCGGCACAAGCTACAGAAGAGTATCTCTCCCCTGGCAGAGTAAACCCTATGCAGTGTTGCCCTGATGAGAAACGGTTGGTACAGTGAGGCCCAGGGAAATCACATTGCCTGGAGAAATCCTAGCAAAGCCATGTCTTTCCCCACATGAATCTATGTCAGTTTCAGTTGTTTGCCAAGAACGGAGCTCAGAGGCAACATCAGATTGTGTGTATCTCAGTGAGAGAAAGAACACTGTGCCTTCACCCACGCCTCTGACGAAAGCAGTTAGAAGGAGAAGACCGTCATTTGGTTTCGCTTTCCCGCAATGAGCTCGGCCAATCTGCCCTTTGCGAAGGGCACTTCTCCGCCGGAGAACTGCCTTGCGCTAGCCATATTCTGGCAGTGGAACCAGTCTGCCGTGTGAGCGTTAAGCTATTGTGAAGGCTCGCTTTGGCTCAGGGAAAACAAAGCGCCGGGGGAAATCTTAAGAGACCCCGGAGCCTTTCCACGGTTCAAAGTGTGTAACTGCAGACTGTTCTCCAAATAAGAGAGCGCACAGGCAACAGCAGCCTGCATGTTTCTCAGTGAAAGGGAGAACTCCCTGACTTCACCCAGTTCCCTGAGCAAAGCAGGCCGAAGGAGAGAAACTTTCTTTCCTTCCTCTTTCCTGCAATGAATTCCTCATTTGCTCTTGCAAACGCATGGCTTCTTCTGAGAAACTACCTCGGGGTGCACGTGTCCTTCCAGAGGAGCAACTACATAGTTTTAGCTTTAGCATACGGGGAAAGCACTCAGGGAGAAAAGGCCTTTTCGCATTCTCTTTTCTGCCTGAATTCGGTCAATTCGCACTGGCCAAAGCAAGGTTTCCCGGCACAAGCTACAGAAGAGTATCTCTCCCCTGGCAGAGTAAACCCTATGCAGTGTTGCCCTGATGAGAAACGGTTGGTACAGTGAGGCCCAGGGAAATCACATTGCCTGGAGAAATCCTAGCAAAGCCATGTCTTTCCCCACATGAATCTATGTCAGTTTCAGTTGTTTGCCAAGAACGGAGCTCAGAGGCAACATCAGATTGTGTGTATCTCAGTGAGAGAAAGAACACTGTGCCTTCACCCACGCCTCTGACGAAAGCAGTTAGAAGGAGAAGACCGTCATTTGGTTTCGCTTTCCCGCAATGAGCTCGGCCAATCTGCCCTTCGCGAAGGGCACTTCTCCGCCGGAGAACTGCCTTGCGCTAGCCGTATTCTGGCAGTGGAACCAGTCTGCCGTGTGAGCGTTAAGCTATTGTGAAGGCTCGCTTTGGCTCAGGGAAAACAAAGCGCCGGGGGAAATCTTAAGAGACCCCGGAGCCTTTCCACGGTTCAAAGTGTGTAACTGCAGACTGTTCTCCAAATGAGAGAGCGCACAGGCAACAGCAGCCTGCATGTTTCTCAGTGAAAGGGAGAACTCCCTGACTTCACCCAGTTCCCTGAGCAAAGCAGGCCGAAGGAGAGAAACTTTCTTTCCTTCCTCTTTCCTGCAATGAATTCCTCATTTGCTCTTGCAAACGCATGGCTTCTTCTGAGAAACTACCTCGGGGTGCACGTGTCCTTCCAGAGGAGCAACTACATAGTTTTAGCTTTAGCATACGGGGAAAGCACTCAGGGAGAAAAGGCCTTTTCGCATTCTCTTTTCTGCCTGAATTCGGTCAATTCGCACTGGCCAAAGCAAGGTTTCCCGGCACAAGCTACAGAAGAGTATCTCTCCCCTGGCAGAGTAAACCCTATGCAGTGTTGCCCTGATGAGAAACGGTTGGTACAGTGAGGCCCAGGGAAATCACATTGCCTGGAGAAATCCTAGCAAAGCCATGTCTTTCCCCACATGAATCTATGTCAGTTTCAGTTGTTTGCCAAGAACGGAGCTCAGAGGCAACATCAGATTGTGTGTATCTCAGTGAGAGAAAGAACACTGTGCCTTCACCCACGCCTCTGACGAAAGCAGTTAGAAGGAGAAGACCGTCATTTGGTTTCGCTTTCCCGCAA
The DNA here is from genome assembly GCF_024166365.1 of Elephas maximus indicus. Taxonomy (NCBI): domain Eukaryota; kingdom Metazoa; phylum Chordata; class Mammalia; order Proboscidea; family Elephantidae; genus Elephas; species Elephas maximus. The sequence continues at coordinate 48,244,001 of NC_064844.1, forward strand.
TGAGCTCGGCCAATCTGCCCTTCGCGAAGGGCACTTCTCCGCCGGAGAACTGCCTTGCGCTAGCCGTATTCTGGCAGTGGAACCAGTCTGCCGTGTGAGCGTTAAGCTATTGTGAAGGCTCGCTTTGGCTCAGGGAAAACAAAGCGCCGGGGGAAATCTTAAGAGACCCCGGAGCCTTTCCACGGTTCAAAGTGTGTAACTGCAGACTGTTCTCCAAATAAGAGAGCGCACAGGCAACAGCAGCCTGCATGTTTCTCAGTGAAAGGGAGAACTCCCTGACTTCACCCAGTTCCCTGAGCAAAGCAGGCCGAAGGAGAGAAACTTTCTTTCCTTCCTCTTTCCTGCAATGAATTCCTCATTTGCTCTTGCAAACGCATGGCTTCTTCTGAGAAACTACCTCGCGGTGCACGTGTCCTTCCAGAGGAGCAACTACATAGTTTTAGCTTTAGCATACGGGGAAAGCACTCAGGGAGAAAAGGCCTTTTCGCATTCTCTTTTCTGCCTGAATTCGGTCAATTCGCACTGGCCAAAGCAAGGTTTCCCGGCACAAGCTACAGAAGAGTAACTCTCCCCTGGCAGAGTAAACCATATGCAGTGTTGCCCTGATGAGAAACGGTTGGTACAGTGAGGCCCAGGGAAATCACATTGCCTGGAGAAATCCTAGCAAAGCCATGTCTTTCCCCACATGAATCTATGTCAGTTTCAGTTGTTTGCCAAGAACGGAGCTCAGAGGCAACATCAGATAGTGTGTATCTCAGTGAGAGAAAGAACACTGTGCCTTCACCCACGCCTCTGACGAAAGCAGTTAGAAGGAGAAGACCGTCATTTGGTTTCGCTTTCCCGCAATGAGCTCGGCCAATCTGCCCTTCGCCAAGGGCACCTCTCCGCCGGAGAACTGCCTTGCGGTAGCCGTATTCTGGCAGTGGAACCAGTCTGCCGTGTGAGCGTTAAGCTATTGTGAAGGCTCGCTTTGGCTCAGGGAAAACAAAGCGCCGGGGGAAATCTTAAGAGACCCCGGAGCCTTTCCACGGTTCAAAGTGTGTAACTGCAGACTGTTCTCCAAATAAGAGAGCGCACAGGCAACAGCAGCCTGCATGTTTCTCAGTGAAAGGGAGAACTCCCTGACTTCACCCAGTTCCCTGAGCAAAGCAGGCCGAAGGAGAGAAACTTTCTTTCCTTCCTCTTTCCTGCAATGAATTCCTCATTTGCTCTTGCAAACGCATGGCTTCTTCTGAGAAACTACCTCGGGGTGCACGTGTCCTTCCAGAGGAGCAACTACATAGTTTTAGCTTTAGCATACGGGGAAAGCACTCAGGGAGAAAAGGCCTTTTCGCATTCTCTTTTCTGCCTGAATTCGGTCAATTCGCACTGGCCAAAGCAAGGTTTCCCGGCACAAGCTACAGAAGAGTATCTCTCCCCTGGCAGAGTAAACCCTATGCAGTGTTGCCCTGATGAGAAACGGTTGGTACAGTGAGGCCCAGGGAAATCACATTGCCTGGAGAAATCCTAGCAAAGCCATGTCTTTCCCCACATGAATCTATGTCAGTTTCAGTTGTTTGCCAAGAACGGAGCTCAGAGGCAACATCAGATTGTGTGTATCTCAGTGAGAGAAAGAACACTGTGCCTTCACCCACGCCTCTGACGAAAGCAGTTAGAAGGAGAAGACCGTCATTTGGTTTCGCTTTCCCGCAATGAGCTCGGCCAATCTGCCCTTTGCGAAGGGCACTTCTCCGCCGGAGAACTGCCTTGCGCTAGCCATATTCTGGCAGTGGAACCAGTCTGCCGTGTGAGCGTTAAGCTATTGTGAAGGCTCGCTTTGGCTCAGGGAAAACAAAGCGCCGGGGGAAATCTTAAGAGACCCCGGAGCCTTTCCACGGTTCAAAGTGTGTAACTGCAGACTGTTCTCCAAATAAGAGAGCGCACAGGCAACAGCAGCCTGCATGTTTCTCAGTGAAAGGGAGAACTCCCTGACTTCACCCAGTTCCCTGAGCAAAGCAGGCCGAAGGAGAGAAACTTTCTTTCCTTCCTCTTTCCTGCAATGAATTCCTCATTTGCTCTTGCAAACGCATGGCTTCTTCTGAGAAACTACCTCGGGGTGCACGTGTCCTTCCAGAGGAGCAACTACATAGTTTTAGCTTTAGCATACGGGGAAAGCACTCAGGGAGAAAAGGCCTTTTCGCATTCTCTTTTCTGCCTGAATTCGGTCAATTCGCACTGGCCAAAGCAAGGTTTCCCGGCACAAGCTACAGAAGAGTATCTCTCCCCTGGCAGAGTAAACCCTATGCAGTGTTGCCCTGATGAGAAACGGTTGGTACAGTGAGGCCCAGGGAAATCACATTGCCTGGAGAAATCCTAGCAAAGCCATGTCTTTCCCCACATGAATCTATGTCAGTTTCAGTTCTTTGCCAAGAACGGAGCTCAGAGGCAACATCAGATTGTGTGTATCTCAGTGAGAGAAAGAACACTGTGCCTTCACCCACGCCTCTGACGAAAGCAGTTAGAAGGAGAAGACCGTCATTTGGTTTCGCTTTCCCGCAATGAGCTCGGCCAATCTGCCCTTCGCGAAGGGCACTTCTCCGCCGGAGAACTGCCTTGCGCTAGCCGTATTCTGGCAGTGGAACCAGTCTGCCGTGTGAGCGTTAAGCTATTGTGAAGGCTCGCTTTGGCTCAGGGAAAACAAAGCGCCGGGGGAAATCTTAAGAGACCCCGGAGCCTTTCCACGGTTCAAAGTGTGTAACTGCAGACTGTTCTCCAAATAAGAGAGCGCACAGGCAACAGCAGCCTGCATGTTTCTCAGTGAAAGGGAGAACTCCCTGACTTCACCCAGTTCCCTGAGCAAAGCAGGCCGAAGGAGAGAAACTTTCTTTCCTTCCTCTTTCCTGCAATGAATTCCTCATTTGCTCTTGCAAACGCATGGCTTCTTCTGAGAAACTACCTCGCGGTGCACGTGTCCTTCCAGAGGAGCAACTACATAGTTTTAGCTTTAGCATACGGGGAAAGCACTCAGGGAGAAAAGGCCTTTTCGCATTCTCTTTTCTGCCTGAATTCGGTCAATTCGCACTGGCCAAAGCAAGGTTTCCCGGCACAAGCTACAGAAGAGTAACTCTCCCCTGGCAGAGTAAACCATATGCAGTGTTGCCCTGATGAGAAACGGTTGGTACAGTGAGGCCCAGGGAAATCACATTGCCTGGAGAAATCCTAGCAAAGCCATGTCTTTCCCCACATGAATCTATGTCAGTTTCAGTTGTTTGCCAAGAACGGAGCTCAGAGGCAACATCAGATAGTGTGTATCTCAGTGAGAGAAAGAACACTGTGCCTTCACCCACGCCTCTGACGAAAGCAGTTAGAAGGAGAAGACCGTCATTTGGTTTCGCTTTCCCGCAATGAGCTCGGCCAATCTGCCCTTCGCCAAGGGCACCTCTCCGCCGGAGAACTGCCTTGCGGTAGCCGTATTCTGGCAGTGGAACCAGTCTGCCGTGTGAGCGTTAAGCTATTGTGAAGGCTCGCTTTGGCTCAGGGAAAACAAAGCGCCGGGGGAAATCTTAAGAGACCCCGGAGCCTTTCCACGGTTCAAAGTGTGTAACTGCAGACTGTTCTCCAAATAAGAGAGCGCACAGGCAACAGCAGCCTGCATGTTTCTCAGTGAAAGGGAGAACTCCCTGACTTCACCCAGTTCCCTGAGCAAAGCAGGCCGAAGGAGAGAAACTTTCTTTCCTTCCTCTTTCCTGCAATGAATTCCTCATTTGCTCTTGCAAACGCATGGCTTCTTCTGAGAAACTACCTCGGGGTGCACGTGTCCTTCCAGAGGAGCAACTACATAGTTTTAGCTTTAGCATACGGGGAAAGCACTCAGGGAGAAAAGGCCTTTTCGCATTCTCTTTTCTGCCTGAATTCGGTCAATTCGCACTGGCCAAAGCAAGGTTTCCCGGCACAAGCTACAGAAGAGTATCTCTCCCCTGGCAGAGTAAACCCTATGCAGTGTTGCCCTGATGAGAAACGGTTGGTACAGTGAGGCCCAGGGAAATCACATTGCCTGGAGAAATCCTAGCAAAGCCATGTCTTTCCCCACATGAATCTATGTCAGTTTCAGTTGTTTGCCAAGAACGGAGCTCAGAGGCAACATCAGATTGTGTGTATCTCAGTGAGAGAAAGAACACTGTGCCTTCACCCACGCCTCTGACGAAAGCAGTTAGAAGGAGAAGACCGTCATTTGGTTTCGCTTTCCCGCAATGAGCTCGGCCAATCTGCCCTTTGCGAAGGGCACTTCTCCGCCGGAGAACTGCCTTGCGCTAGCCATATTCTGGCAGTGGAACCAGTCTGCCGTGTGAGCGTTAAGCTATTGTGAAGGCTCGCTTTGGCTCAGGGAAAACAAAGCGCCGGGGGAAATCTTAAGAGACCCCGGAGCCTTTCCACGGTTCAAAGTGTGTAACTGCAGACTGTTCTCCAAATAAGAGAGCGCACAGGCAACAGCAGCCTGCATGTTTCTCAGTGAAAGGGAGAACTCCCTGACTTCACCCAGTTCCCTGAGCAAAGCAGGCCGAAGGAGAGAAACTTTCTTTCCTTCCTCTTTCCTGCAATGAATTCCTCATTTGCTCTTGCAAACGCATGGCTTCTTCTGAGAAACTACCTCGGGGTGCACGTGTCCTTCCAGAGGAGCAACTACATAGTTTTAGCTTTAGCATACGGGGAAAGCACTCAGGGAGAAAAGGCCTTTTCGCATTCTCTTTTCTGCCTGAATTCGGTCAATTCGCACTGGCCAAAGCAAGGTTTCCCGGCACAAGCTACAGAAGAGTATCTCTCCCCTGGCAGAGTAAACCCTATGCAGTGTTGCCCTGATGAGAAACGGTTGGTACAGTGAGGCCCAGGGAAATCACATTGCCTGGAGAAATCCTAGCAAAGCCATGTCTTTCCCCACATGAATCTATGTCAGTTTCAGTTGTTTGCCAAGAACGGAGCTCAGAGGCAACATCAGATTGTGTGTATCTCAGTGAGAGAAAGAACACTGTGCCTTCACCCACGCCTCTGACGAAAGCAGTTAGAAGGAGAAGACCGTCATTTGGTTTCGCTTTCCCGCAATGAGCTCGGCCAATCTGCCCTTCGCGAAGGGCACTTCTCCGCCGGAGAACTGCCTTGCGCTAGCCGTATTCTGGCAGTGGAACCAGTCTGCCGTGTGAGCGTTAAGCTATTGTGAAGGCTCGCTTTGGCTCAGGGAAAACAAAGCGCCGGGGGAAATCTTAAGAGACCCCGGAGCCTTTCCACGGTTCAAAGTGTGTAACTGCAGACTGTTCTCCAAATGAGAGAGCGCACAGGCAACAGCAGCCTGCATGTTTCTCAGTGAAAGGGAGAACTCCCTGACTTCACCCAGTTCCCTGAGCAAAGCAGGCCGAAGGAGAGAAACTTTCTTTCCTTCCTCTTTCCTGCAATGAATTCCTCATTTGCTCTTGCAAACGCATGGCTTCTTCTGAGAAACTACCTCGGGGTGCACGTGTCCTTCCAGAGGAGCAACTACATAGTTTTAGCTTTAGCATACGGGGAAAGCACTCAGGGAGAAAAGGCCTTTTCGCATTCTCTTTTCTGCCTGAATTCGGTCAATTCGCACTGGCCAAAGCAAGGTTTCCCGGCACAAGCTACAGAAGAGTATCTCTCCCCTGGCAGAGTAAACCCTATGCAGTGTTGCCCTGATGAGAAACGGTTGGTACAGTGAGGCCCAGGGAAATCACATTGCCTGGAGAAATCCTAGCAAAGCCATGTCTTTCCCCACATGAATCTATGTCAGTTTCAGTTGTTTGCCAAGAACGGAGCTCAGAGGCAACATCAGATTGTGTGTATCTCAGTGAGAGAAAGAACACTGTGCCTTCACCCACGCCTCTGACGAAAGCAGTTAGAAGGAGAAGACCGTCATTTGGTTTCGCTTTCCCGCAATGAGCTCGGCCAATCTGCCCTTCGCCAAGGGCACCTCTCCGCCGGAGAACTGCCTTGCGGTAGCCGTATTCTGGCAGTGGAACCAGTCTGCCGTGTGAGCGTTAAGCTATTGTGAAGGCTCGCTTTGGCTCAGGGAAAACAAAGCGCCGGGGGAAATCTTAAGAGACCCCGGAGCCTTTCCACGGTTCAAAGTGTGTAACTGCAGACTGTTCTCCAAATGAGAGAGCGCACAGGCAACAGCAGCCTGCATGTTTCTCAGTGAAAGGGAGAACTCCCTGACTTCACCCAGTTCCCTGAGCAAAGCAGGCCGAAGGAGAGAAACTTTCTTTCCTTCCTCTTTCCTGCAATGAATTCCTCATTTGCTCTTGCAAACGCATGGCTTCTTCTGAGAAACTACCTCGCGGTGCACGTGTCCTTCCAGAGGAGCAACTACATAGTTTTAGCTTTAGCATACGGGGAAAGCACTCAGGGAGAAAAGGCCTTTTCGCATTCTCTTTTCTGCCTGAATTCGGTCAATTCGCACTGGCCAAAGCAAGGTTTCCCGGCACAAGCTACAGAAGAGTATCTCTCCCCTGGCAGAGTAAACCCTATGCAGTGTTGCCCTGATGAGAAACGGTTGGTACAGTGAGGCCCAGGGAAATCACATTGCCTGGAGAAATCCTAGCAAAGCCATGTCTTTCCCCACATGAATCTATGTCAGTTTCAGTTCTTTGCCAAGAACGGAGCTCAGAGGCAACATCAGATTGTGTGTATCTCAGTGAGAGAAAGAACACTGTGCCTTCACCCACGCCTCTGACGAAAGCAGTTAGAAGGAGAAGACCGTCATTTGGTTTCGCTTTCCCGCAATGAGCTCGGCCAATCTGCCCTTTGCGAAGGGCACTTCTCCGCCGGAGAACTGCCTTGCGCTAGCCATATTCTGGCAGTGGAACCAGTCTGCCGTGTGAGCGTTAAGCTATTGTGAAGGCTCGCTTTGGCTCAGGGAAAACAAAGCGCCGGGGGAAATCTTAAGAGACCCCGGAGCCTTTCCACGGTTCAAAGTGTGTAACTGCAGACTGTTCTCCAAATAAGAGAGCGCACAGGCAACAGCAGCCTGCATGTTTCTCAGTGAAAGGGAGAACTCCCTGACTTCACCCAGTTCCCTGAGCAAAGCAGGCCGAAGGAGAGAAACTTTCTTTCCTTCCTCTTTCCTGCAATGAATTCCTCATTTGCTCTTGCAAACGCATGGCTTCTTCTGAGAAACTACCTCGGGGTGCACGTGTCCTTCCAGAGGAGCAACTACATAGTTTTAGCTTTAGCATACGGGGAAAGCACTCAGGGAGAAAAGGCCTTTTCGCATTCTCTTTTCTGCCTGAATTCGGTCAATTCGCACTGGCCAAAGCAAGGTTTCCCGGCACAAGCTACAGAAGAGTATCTCTCCCCTGGCAGAGTAAACCCTATGCAGTGTTGCCCTGATGAGAAACGGTTGGTACAGTGAGGCCCAGGGAAATCACATTGCCTGGAGAAATCCTAGCAAAGCCATGTCTTTCCCCACATGAATCTATGTCAGTTTCAGTTGTTTGCCAAGAACGGAGCTCAGAGGCAACATCAGATTGTGTGTATCTCAGTGAGAGAAAGAACACTGTGCCTTCACCCACGCCTCTGACGAAAGCAGTTAGAAGGCGAAGACCGTCATTTGGTTTCGCTTTCCCGCAATGAGCTCGGCCAATCTGCCCTTCGCCAAGGACACTTCTCCGCCGGAGAACTGCCTTGCGCTAGCCGTATTCTGGCAGTGGAACCAGTCTGCCGTGTGAGCGTTAAGCTATTGTGAAGGCTCGCTTTGGCTCAGGGAAAACAAAGCGCCGGGGGAAATCTTAAGAGACCCCGGAGCCTTTCCACGGTTCAAAGTGTGTAACTGCAGACTGTTCTCCAAATGAGAGAGCGCACAGGCAACAGCAGCCTGCATGTTTCTCAGTGAAAGGGAGAACTCCCTGACTTCACCCAGTTCCCTGAGCAAAGCAGGCCGAAGGAGAGAAACTTTCTTTCCTTCCTCTTTCCTGCAATGAATTCCTCATTTGCTCTTGCAAACGCATGGCTTCTTCTGAGAAACTACCTCGGGGTGCACGTGTCCTTCCAGAGGAGCAACTACATAGTTTTAGCTTTAGCATACGGGGAAAGCACTCAGGGAGAAAAGGCCTTTTCGCATTCTCTTTTCTGCCTGAATTCGGTCAATTCGCACTGGCCAAAGCAAGGTTTCCCGGCACAAGCTACAGAAGAGTATCTCTCCCCTGGCAGAGTAAACCCTATGCAGTGTTGCCCTGATGAGAAACGGTTGGTACAGTGAGGCCCAGGGAAATCACATTGCCTGGAGAAATCCTAGCAAAGCCATGTCTTTCCCCACATGAATCTATGTCAGTTTCAGTTGTTTGCCAAGAACGGAGCTCAGAGGCAACATCAGATAGTGTGTATCTCAGTGAGAGAAAGAACACTGTGCCTTCACCCACGCCTCTGACAAAAGCAGTTAGAAGGAGAAGACCGTCATTTGGTTTCGCTTTCCCGCAATGAGCTCGGCCAATCTGCCCTTCGCCAAGGGCACCTCTCCGCCGGAGAACTGCCTTGCGGTAGCCGTATTCTGGCAGTGGAACCAGTCTGCCGTGTGAGCGTTAAGCTATTGTGAAGGCTCGCTTTGGCTCAGGGAAAACAAAGCGCCGGGGGAAATCTTAAGAGACCCCGGAGCCTTTCCACGGTTCAAAGTGTGTAACTGCAGACTGTTCTCCAAATAAGAGAGCGCACAGGCAACAGCAGCCTGCATGTTTCTCAGTGAAAGGGAGAACTCCCTGACTTCACCCAGTTCCCTGAGCAAAGCAGGCCGAAGGAGAGAAACTTTCTTTCCTTCCTCTTTCCTGCAATGAATTCCTCATTTGCTCTTGCAAACGCATGGCTTCTTCTGAGAAACTACCTCGGGGTGCACGTGTCCTTCCAGAGGAGCAACTACATAGTTTTAGCTTTAGCATACGGGGAAAGCACTCAGGGAGAAAAGGCCTTTTCGCATTCTCTTTTCTGCCTGAATTCGGTCAATTCGCACTGGCCAAAGCAAGGTTTCCCGGCACAAGCTACAGAAGAGTATCTCTCCCCTGGCAGAGTAAACCCTATGCAGTGTTGCCCTGATGAGAAACGGTTGGTACAGTGAGGCCCAGGGAAATCACATTGCCTGGAGAAATCCTAGCAAAGCCATGTCTTTCCCCACATGAATCTATGTCAGTTTCAGTTCTTTGCCAAGAACGGAGCTCAGAGGCAACATCAGATTGTGTGTATCTCAGTGAGAGAAAGAACACTGTGCCTTCACCCACGCCTCTGACGAAAGCAGTTAGAAGGAGAAGACCGTCATTTGGTTTCGCTTTCCCGCAATGAGCTCGGCCAATCTGCCCTTCGCCAAGGACACCTCTCCGCCGGAGAACTGCCTTGCGGTAGCCGTATTCTGGCAGTGGAACCAGTCTGCCGTGTGAGCGTTAAGCTATTGTGAAGGCTCGCTTTGGCTCAGGGAAAACAAAGCGCCGGGGGAAATCTTAAGAGACCCCGGAGCCTTTCCACGGTTCAAAGTGTGTAACTGCAGACTGTTCTCCAAATGAGAGAGCGCACAGGCAACAGCAGCCTGCATGTTTCTCAGTGAAAGGGAGAACTCCCTGACTTCACCCAGTTCCCTGAGCAAAGCAGGCCGAAGGAGAGAAACTTTCTTTCCTTCCTCTTTCCTGCAATGAATTCCTCATTTGCTCTTGCAAACGCATGGCTTCTTCTGAGAAACTACCTCGGGGTGCACGTGTCCTTCCAGAGGAGCAACTACATAGTTTTAGCTTTAGCATACGGGGAAAGCACTCAGGGAGAAAAGGCCTTTTCGCATTCTCTTTTCTGCCTGAATTCGGTCAATTCGCACTGGCCAAAGCAAGGTTTCCCGGCACAAGCTACAGAAGAGTATCTCTCCCCTGGCAGAGTAAACCCTATGCAGTGTTGCCCTGATGAGAAACGGTTGGTACAGTGAGGCCCAGGGAAATCACATTGCCTGGAGAAATCCGAGCAAAGCCATGTCTTTCCCCACATGAATCTATGTCAGTTTCAGTTGTTTGCCAAGAACGGAGCTCAGAGGCAACATCAGATAGTGTGTATCTCAGTGAGAGAAAGAACACTGTGCCTTCACCCACGCCTCTGACGAAAGCAGTTAGAAGGAGAAGACCGTCATTTGGTTTCGCTTTCCCGCAATGAGCTCGTCCAATCTGCCCTTTGCGAAGGGCACTTCTCCGCCGGAGAACTGCCTTGCGCTAGCCATATTCTGGCAGTGGAACCAGTCTGCCGTGTGAGCGTTAAGCTATTGTGAAGGCTCGCTTTGGCTCAGGGAAAACAAAGCGCCGGGGGAAATCTTAAGAGACCCCGGAGCCTTTCCACGGTTCAAAGTGTGTAACTGCAGACTGTTCTCCAAATAAGAGAGCGCACAGGCAACAGCAGCCTGCATGTTTCTCAGTGAAAGGGAGAACTCCCTGACTTCACCCAGTTCCCTGAGCAAAGCAGGCCGAAGGAGAGAAACTTTCTTTCCTTCCTCTTTCCTGCAATGAATTCCTCATTTGCTCTTGCAAACGCATGGCTTCTTCTGAGAAACTACCTCGGGGTGCACGTGTCCTTCCAGAGGAGCAACTACATAGTTTTAGCTTTAGCATACGGGGAAAGCACTCAGGGAGAAAAGGCCTTTTCGCATTCTCTTTTCTGCCTGAATTCGGTCAATTCGCACTGGCCAAAGCAAGGTTTCCCGGCACAAGCTACAGAAGAGTATCTCTCCCCTGGCAGAGTAAACCCTATGCAGTGTTGCCCTGATGAGAAACGGTTGGTACAGTGAGGCCCAGGGAAATCACATTGCCTGGAGAAATCCTAGCAAAGCCATGTCTTTCCCCACATGAATCTATGTCAGTTTCAGTTGTTTGCCAAGAACGGAGCTCAGAGGCAACATCAGATTGTGTGTATCTCAGTGAGAGAAAGAACACTGTGCCTTCACCCACGCCTCTGACGAAAGCAGTTAGAAGGAGAAGACCGTCATTTGGTTTCGCTTTCCCGCAATGAGCTCGGCCAATCTGCCCTTCGCCAAGGGCACCTCTCCGCCGGAGAACTGCCTTGCGGTAGCCGTATTCTGGCAGTGGAACCAGTCTGCCGTGTGAGCGTTAAGCTATTGTGAAGGCTCGCTTTGGCTCAGGGAAAACAAAGCGCCGGGGGAAATCTTAAGAGACCCCGGAGCCTTTCCACGGTTCAAAGTGTGTAACTGCAGACTGTTCTCCAAATAAGAGAGCGCACAGGCAACAGCAGCCTGCATGTTTCTCAGTGAAAGGGAGAACTCCCTGACTTCACCCAGTTCCCTGAGCAAAGCAGGCCGAAGGAGAGAAACTTTCTTTCCTTCCTCTTTCCTGCAATGAATTCCTCATTTGCTCTTGCAAACGCATGGCTTCTTCTGAGAAACTACCTCGGGGTGCACGTGTCCTTCCAGAGGAGCAACTACATAGTTTTAGCTTTAGCATACGGGGAAAGCACTCAGGGAGAAAAGGCCTTTTCGCATTCTCTTTTCTGCCTGAATTCGGTCAATTCGCACTGGCCAAAGCAAGGTTTCCCGGCACAAGCTACAGAAGAGTATCTCTCCCCTGGCAGAGTAAACCCTATGCAGTGTTGCCCTGATGAGAAACGGTTGGTACAGTGAGGCCCAGGGAAATCACATTGCCTGGAGAAATCCTAGCAAAGCCATGTCTTTCCCCACATGAATCTATGTCAGTTTCAGTTGTTTGCCAAGAACGGAGCTCAGAGGCAACATCAGATTGTGTGTATCTCAGTGAGAGAAAGAACACTGTGCCTTCACCCACGCCTCTGACAAAAGCAGTTAGAAGGAGAAGACCGTCATTTGGTTTCGCTTTCCCGCAATGAGCTCGGCCAATCTGCCCTTTGCGAAGGGCACTTCTCCGCCGGAGAACTGCCTTGCGCTAGCCATATTCTGGTAGTGGAACCAGTCTGCCGTGTGAGCGTTAAGCTATTGTGAAGGCTCGCTTTGGCTCAGGGAAAACAAAGCGCCGGGGGAAATCTTAAGAGACCCCGGAGCCTTTCCACGGTTCAAAGTGTGTAACTGCAGACTGTTCTCCAAATAAGAGAGCGCACAGGGAACAGCAGACTGCATGTTTCTCAGTGAAAGGGAGAACTCCCTGACTTCACCCAGTTCCCTGAGCAAAGCAGGCCGAAGGAGAGAAACTTTCTTTCCTTCCTCTTTCCTGCAATGAATTCCTCATTTGCTCTTGCAAACGCATGGCTTCTTCTGAGAAACTACCTCGGGGTGCACGTGTCCTTCCAGAGGAGCAACTACATAGTTTTAGCTTTAGCATACGGGGAAAGCACTCAGGGAGAAAAGGCCTTTTCGCATTCTCTTTTCTGCCTGAATTCGGTCAATTCGCACTGGCCAAAGCAAGGTTTCCCGGCACAAGCTACAGAAGAGTATCTCTCCCCTGGCAGAGTAAACCCTATGCAGTGTTGCCCTGATGAGAAACGGTTGGTACAGTGAGGCCCAGGGAAATCACATTGCCTGGAGAAATCCTAGCAAAGCCATGTCTTTCCCCACATGAATCTATGTCAGTTTCAGTTGTTTGCCAAGAACGGAGCTCAGAGGCAACATCAGATTGTGTGTATCTCAGTGAGAGAAAGAACACTGTGCCTTCACCCACGCCTCTGACGAAAGCAGTTAGAAGGAGAAGACCGTCATTTGGTTTCGCTTTCCCGCAATGAGCTCGGCCAATCTGCCCTTCGCCAAGGACACCTCTCCGCCGGAGAACTGCCTTGCGGTAGCCGTATTCTGGCAGTGGAACCAGTCTGCCGTGTGAGCGTTAAGCTATTGTGAAGGCTCGCTTTGGCTCAGGGAAAACAAAGCGCCGGGGGAAATCTTAAGAGACCCCGGAGCCTTTCCACGGTTCAAAGTGTGTAACTGCAGACTGTTCTCCAAATGAGAGAGCGCACAGGCAACAGCAGCCTGCATGTTTCTCAGTGAAAGGGAGAACTCCCTGACTTCACCCAGTTCCCTGAGCAAAGCAGGCCGAAGGAGAGAAACTTTCTTTCCTTCCTCTTTCCTGCAATGAATTCCTCATTTGCTCTTGCAAACGCATGGCTTCTTCTGAGAAACTACCTCGGGGTGCACGTGTCCTTCCAGAGGAGCAACTACATAGTTTTAGCTTTAGCATACGGGGAAAGCACTCAGGGAGAAAAGGCCTTTTCGCATTCTCTTTTCTGCCTGAATTCGGTCAATTCGCACTGGCCAAAGCAAGGTTTCCCGGCACAAGCTACAGAAGAGTATCTCTCCCCTGGCAGAGTAAACCCTATGCAGTGTTGCCCTGATGAGAAACGGTTGGTACAGTGAGGCCCAGGGAAATCACATTGCCTGGAGAAATCCGAGCAAAGCCATGTCTTTCCCCACATGAATCTATGTCAGTTTCAGTTGTTTGCCAAGAACGGAGCTCAGAGGCAACATCAGATAGTGTGTATCTCAGTGAGAGAAAGAACACTGTGCCTTCACCCACGCCTCTGACGAAAGCAGTTAGAAGGAGAAGACCGTCATTTGGTTTCGCTTTCCCGCAATGAGCTCGTCCAATCTGCCCTTTGCGAAGGGCACTTCTCCGCCGGAGAACTGCCTTGCGCTAGCCATATTCTGGCAGTGGAACCAGTCTGCCGTGTGAGCGTTAAGCTATTGTGAAGGCTCGCTTTGGCTCAGGGAAAACAAAGCGCCGGGGGAAATCTTAAGAGACCCCGGAGCCTTTCCACGGTTCAAAGTGTGTAACTGCAGACTGTTCTCCAAATAAGAGAGCGCACAGGCAACAGCAGCCTGCATGTTTCTCAGTGAAAGGGAGAACTCCCTGACTTCACCCAGTTCCCTGAGCAAAGCAGGCCGAAGGAGAGAAACTTTCTTTCCTTCCTCTTTCCTGCAATGAATTCCTCATTTGCTCTTGCAAACGCATGGCTTCTTCTGAGAAACTACCTCGGGGTGCACGTGTCCTTCCAGAGGAGCAACTACATAGTTTTAGCTTTAGCATACGGGGAAAGCACTCAGGGAGAAAAGGCCTTTTCGCATTCTCTTTTCTGCCTGAATTCGGTCAATTCGCACTGGCCAAAGCAAGGTTTCCCGGCACAAGCTACAGAAGAGTATCTCTCCCCTGGCAGAGTAAACCCTATGCAGTGTTGCCCTGATGAGAAACGGTTGGTACAGTGAGGCCCAGGGAAATCACATTGCCTGGAGAAATCCTAGCAAAGCCATGTCTTTCCCCACATGAATCTATGTCAGTTTCAGTTGTTTGCCAAGAACGGAGCTCAGAGGCAACATCAGATTGTGTGTATCTCAGTGAGAGAAAGAACACTGTGCCTTCACCCACGCCTCTGACGAAAGCAGTTAGAAGGAGAAGACCGTCATTTGGTTTCGCTTTCCCGCAATGAGCTCGGCCAATCTGCCCTTCGCCAAGGGCACCTCTCCGCCGGAGAACTGCCTTGCGGTAGCCGTATTCTGGCAGTGGAACCAGTCTGCCGTGTGAGCGTTAAGCTATTGTGAAGGCTCGCTTTGGCTCAGGGAAAACAAAGCGCCGGGGGAAATCTTAAGAGACCCCGGAGCCTTTCCACGGTTCAAAGTGTGTAACTGCAGACTGTTCTCCAAATAAGAGAGCGCACAGGCAACAGCAGCCTGCATGTTTCTCAGTGAAAGGGAGAACTCCCTGACTTCACCCAGTTCCCTGAGCAAAGCAGGCCGAAGGAGAGAAACTTTCTTTCCTTCCTCTTTCCTGCAATGAATTCCTCATTTGCTCTTGCAAACGCATGGCTTCTTCTGAGAAACTACCTCGGGGTGCACGTGTCCTTCCAGAGGAGCAACTACATAGTTTTAGCTTTAGCATACGGGGAAAGCACTCAGGGAGAAAAGGCCTTTTCGCATTCTCTTTTCTGCCTGAATTCGGTCAATTCGCACTGGCCAAAGCAAGGTTTCCCGGCACAAGCTACAGAAGAGTATCTCTCCCCTGGCAGAGTAAACCCTATGCAGTGTTGCCCTGATGAGAAACGGTTGGTACAGTGAGGCCCAGGGAAATCACATTGCCTGGAGAAATCCTAGCAAAGCCATGTCTTTCCCCACATGAATCTATGTCAGTTTCAGTTGTTTGCCAAGAACGGAGCTCAGAGGCAACATCAGATTGTGTGTATCTCAGTGAGAGAAAGAACACTGTGCCTTCACCCACGCCTCTGACGAAAGCAGTTAGAAGGAGAAGACCGTCATTTGGTTTCGCTTTCCCGCAATGAGCTCGGCCAATCTGCCCTTCGCCAAGGACACCTCTCCGCCGGAGAACTGCCTTGCGGTAGCCGTATTCTGGCAGTGGAACCAGTCTGCCGTGTGAGCGTTAAGCTATTGTGAAGGCTCGCTTTGGCTCAGGGAAAACAAAGCGCCGGGGGAAATCTTAAGAGACCCCGGAGCCTTTCCACGGTTCAAAGTGTGTAACTGCAGACTGTTCTCCAAATGAGAGAGCGCACAGGCAACAGCAGCCTGCATGTTTCTCAGTGAAAGGGAGAACTCCCTGACTTCACCCAGTTCCCTGAGCAAAGCAGGCCGAAGGAGAGAAACTTTCTTTCCTTCCTCTTTCCTGCAATGAATTCCTCATTTGCTCTTGCAAACGCATGGCTTCTTCTGAGAAACTACCTCGGGGTGCACGTGTCCTTCCAGAGGAGCAACTACATAGTTTTAGCTTTAGCATACGGGGAAAGCACTCAGGGAGAAAAGGCCTTTTCGCATTCTCTTTTCTGCCTGAATTCGGTCAATTCGCACTGGCCAAAGCAAGGTTTCCCGGCACAAGCTACAGAAGAGTATCTCTCCCCTGGCAGAGTAAACCCTATGCAGTGTTGCCCTGATGAGAAACGGTTGGTACAGTGAGGCCCAGGGAAATCACATTGCCTGGAGAAATCCGAGCAAAGCCATGTCTTTCCCCACATGAATCTATGTCAGTTTCAGTTGTTTGCCAAGAACGGAGCTCAGAGGCAACATCAGATAGTGTGTATCTCAGTGAGAGAAAGAACACTGTGCCTTCACCCACGCCTCTGACGAAAGCAGTTAGAAGGAGAAGACCGTCATTTGGTTTCGCTTTCCCGCAATGAGCTCGTCCAATCTGCCCTTTGCGAAGGGCACTTCTCCGCCGGAGAACTGCCTTGCGCTAGCCATATTCTGGCAGTGGAACCAGTCTGCCGTGTGAGCGTTAAGCTATTGTGAAGGCTCGCTTTGGCTCAGGGAAAACAAAGCGCCGGGGGAAATCTTAAGAGACCCCGGAGCCTTTCCACGGTTCAAAGTGTGTAACTGCAGACTGTTCTCCAAATAAGAGAGCGCACAGGCAACAGCAGCCTGCATGTTTCTCAGTGAAAGGGAGAACTCCCTGACTTCACCCAGTTCCCTGAGCAAAGCAGGCCGAAGGAGAGAAACTTTCTTTCCTTCCTCTTTCCTGCAATGAATTCCTCATTTGCTCTTGCAAACGCATGGCTTCTTCTGAGAAACTACCTCGGGGTGCACGTGTCCTTCCAGAGGAGCAACTACATAGTTTTAGCTTTAGCATACGGGGAAAGCACTCAGGGAGAAAAGGCCTTTTCGCATTCTCTTTTCTGCCTGAATTCGGTCAATTCGCACTGGCCAAAGCAAGGTTTCCCGGCACAAGCTACAGAAGAGTATCTCTCCCCTGGCAGAGTAAACCCTATGCAGTGTTGCCCTGATGAGAAACGGTTGGTACAGTGAGGCCCAGGGAAATCACATTGCCTGGAGAAATCCTAGCAAAGCCATGTCTTTCCCCACATGAATCTATGTCAGTTTCAGTTGTTTGCCAAGAACGGAGCTCAGAGGCAACATCAGATTGTGTGTATCTCAGTGAGAGAAAGAACACTGTGCCTTCACCCACGCCTCTGACGAAAGCAGTTAGAAGGAGAAGACCGTCATTTGGTTTCGCTTTCCCGCAATGAGCTCGGCCAATCTGCCCTTCGCCAAGGGCACTTCTCCGCCGGAGAACTGCCTTGCGCTAGCCATATTCTGGCAGTGGAACCAGTCTGCCGTGTGAGCGTTAAGCTATTGTGAAGGCTCGCTTTGGCTCAGGGAAAACAAAGCGCCGGGGGAAATCTTAAGAGACCCCGGAGCCTTTCCACGGTTCAAAGTGTGTAACTGCAGACTGTTCTCCAAATAAGAGAGCGCACAGGCAACAGCAGCCTGCATGTTTCTCAGTGAAAGGGAGAACTCCCTGACTTCACCCAGTTCCCTGAGCAAAGCAGGCCGAAGGAGAGAAACTTTCTTTCCTTCCTCTTTCCTGCAATGAATTCCTCATTTGCTCTTGCAAACGCATGGCTTCTTCTGAGAAACTACCTCGGGGTGCACGTGTCCTTCCAGAGGAGCAACTACATAGTTTTAGCTTTAGCATACGGGGAAAGCACTCAGGGAGAAAAGGCCTTTTCGCATTCTCTTTTCTGCCTGAATTCGGTCAATTCGCACTGGCCAAAGCAAGGTTTCCCGGCACAAGCTACAGAAGAGTATCTCTCCCCTGGCAGAGTAAACCCTATGCAGTGTTGCCCTGATGAGAAACGGTTGGTACAGTGAGGCCCAGGGAAATCACATTGCCTGGAGAAATCCTAGCAAAGCCATGTCTTTCCCCACATGAATCTATGTCAGTTTCAGTTGTTTGCCAAGAACGGAGCTCAGAGGCAACATCAGATTGTGTGTATCTCAGTGAGAGAAAGAACACTGTGCCTTCACCCACGCCTCTGACGAAAGCAGTTAGAAGGAGAAGACCGTCATTTGGTTTCGCTTTCCCGCAATGAGCTCGGCCAATCTGCCCTTCGCCAAGGGCACCTCTCCGCCGGAGAACTGCCTTGCGCTAGCCATATTCTGGCAGTGGAACCAGTCTGCCGTGTGAGCGTTAAGCTATTGTGAAGGCTCGCTTTGGCTCAGGGAAAACAAAGCGCCGGGGGAAATCTTAAGAGACCCCGGAGCCTTTCCACGGTTCAAAGTGTGTAACTGCAGACTGTTCTCCAAATAAGAGAGCGCACAGGCAACAGCAGCCTGCATGTTTCTCAGTGAAAGGGAGAACTCCCTGACTTCACCCAGTTCCCTGAGCAAAGCAGGCCGAAGGAGAGAAACTTTCTTTCCTTCCTCTTTCCTGCAATGAATTCCTCATTTGCTCTTGCAAACGCATGGCTTCTTCTGAGAAACTACCTCGGGGTGCACGTGTCCTTCCAGAGGAGCAACTACATAGTTTTAGCTTTAGCATACGGGGAAAGCACTCAGGGAGAAAAGGCCTTTTCGCATTCTCTTTTCTGCCTGAATTCGGTCAATTCGCACTGGCCAAAGCAAGGTTTCCCGGCACAAGCTACAGAAGAGTATCTCTCCCCTGGCAGAGTAAACCCTATGCAGTGTTGCCCTGATGAGAAACGGTTGGTACAGTGAGGCCCAGGGAAATCACATTGCCTGGAGAAATCCTAGCAAAGCCATGTCTTTCCCCACATGAATCTATGTCAGTTTCAGTTGTTTGCCAAGAACGGAGCTCAGAGGCAACATCAGATTGTGTGTATCTCAGTGAGAGAAAGAACACTGTGCCTTCACCCACGCCTCTGACGAAAGCAGTTAGAAGGAGAAGACCGTCATTTGGTTTCGCTTTCCCGCAATGAGCTCGTCCAATCTGCCCTTTGCGAAGGGCACTTCTCCGCCGGAGAACTGCCTTGCGCTAGCCATATTCTGGCAGTGGAACCAGTCTGCCGTGTGAGCGTTAAGCTATTGTGAAGGCTCGCTTTGGCTCAGGGAAAACAAAGCGCCGGGGGAAATCTTAAGAGACCCCGGAGCCTTTCCACGGTTCAAAGTGTGTAACTGCAGACTGTTCTCCAAATAAGAGAGCGCACAGGCAACAGCAGCCTGCATGTTTCTCAGTGAAAGGGAGAACTCCCTGACTTCACCCAGTTCCCTGAGCAAAGCAGGCCGAAGGAGAGAAACTTTCTTTCCTTCCTCTTTCCTGCAATGAATTCCTCATTTGCTCTTGCAAACGCATGGCTTCTTCTGAGAAACTACCTCGGGGTGCACGTGTCCTTCCAGAGGAGCAACTACATAGTTTTAGCTTTAGCATACGGGGAAAGCACTCAGGGAGAAAAGGCCTTTTCGCATTCTCTTTTCTGCCTGAATTCGGTCAATTCGCACTGGCCAAAGCAAGGTTTCCCGGCACAAGCTACAGAAGAGTATCTCTCCCCTGGCAGAGTAAACCCTATGCAGTGTTGCCCTGATGAGAAACGGTTGGTACAGTGAGGCCCAGGGAAATCACATTGCCTGGAGAAATCCTAGCAAAGCCATGTCTTTCCCCACATGAATCTATGTCAGTTTCAGTTGTTTGCCAAGAACGGAGCTCAGAGGCAACATCAGATTGTGTGTATCTCAGTGAGAGAAAGAACACTGTGCCTTCACCCACGCCTCTGACGAAAGCAGTTAGAAGGAGAAGACCGTCATTTGGTTTCGCTTTCCCGCAATGAGCTCGGCCAATCTGCCCTTCGCCAAGGGCACCTCTCCGCCGGAGAACTGCCTTGCGCTAGCCATATTCTGGCAGTGGAACCAGTCTGCCGTGTGAGCGTTAAGCTATTGTGAAGGCTCGCTTTGGCTCAGGGAAAACAAAGCGCCGGGGGAAATCTTAAGAGACCCCGGAGCCTTTCCACGGTTCAAAGTGTGTAACTGCAGACTGTTCTCCAAATAAGAGAGCGCACAGGCAACAGCAGCCTGCATGTTTCTCAGTGAAAGGGAGAACTCCCTGACTTCACCCAGTTCCCTGAGCAAAGCAGGCCGAAGGAGAGAAACTTTCTTTCCTTCCTCTTTCCTGCAATGAATTCCTCATTTGCTCTTGCAAACGCATGGCTTCTTCTGAGAAACTACCTCGGGGTGCACGTGTCCTTCCAGAGGAGCAACTACATAGTTTTAGCTTTAGCATACGGGGAAAGCACTCAGGGAGAAAAGGCCTTTTCGCATTCTCTTTTCTGCCTGAATTCGGTCAATTCGCACTGGCCAAAGCAAGGTTTCCCGGCACAAGCTACAGAAGAGTATCTCTCCCCTGGCAGAGTAAACCCTATGCAGTGTTGCCCTGATGAGAAACGGTTGGTACAGTGAGGCCCAGGGAAATCACATTGCCTGGAGAAATCCTAGCAAAGCCATGTCTTTCCCCACATGAATCTATGTCAGTTTCAGTTGTTTGCCAAGAACGGAGCTCAGAGGCAACATCAGATTGTGTGTATCTCAGTGAGAGAAAGAACACTGTGCCTTCACCCACGCCTCTGACGAAAGCAGTTAGAAGGAGAAGACCGTCATTTGGTTTCGCTTTCCCGCAATGAGCTCGGCCAATCTGCCCTTCGCCAAGGACACCTCTCCGCCGGAGAACTGCCTTGCGGTAGCCGTATTCTGGCAGTGGAACCAGTCTGCCGTGTGAGCGTTAAGCTATTGTGAAGGCTCGCTTTGGCTCAGGGAAAACAAAGCGCCGGGGGAAATCTTAAGAGACCCCGGAGCCTTTCCACGGTTCAAAGTGTGTAACTGCAGACTGTTCTCCAAATGAGAGAGCGCACAGGCAACAGCAGCCTGCATGTTTCTCAGTGAAAGGGAGAACTCCCTGACTTCACCCAGTTCCCTGAGCAAAGCAGGCCGAAGGAGAGAAACTTTCTTTCCTTCCTCTTTCCTGCAATGAATTCCTCATTTGCTCTTGCAAACGCATGGCTTCTTCTGAGAAACTACCTCGGGGTGCACGTGTCCTTCCAGAGGAGCAACTACATAGTTTTAGCTTTAGCATACGGGGAAAGCACTCAGGGAGAAAAGGCCTTTTCGCATTCTCTTTTCTGCCTGAATTCGGTCAATTCGCACTGGCCAAAGCAAGGTTTCCCGGCACAAGCTACAGAAGAGTGTCTCTCCCCTGGCAGAGTAAACCCTATGCAGTGTTGCCCTGATGAGAAACGGTTGGTACAGTGAGGCCCAGGGAAATCACATTGCCTGGAGAAATCCTAGCAAAGCCATGTCTTTCCCCACATGAATCTATGTCAGTTTCAGTTGTTTGCCAAGAACGGAGCTCAGAGGCAACATCAGATAGTGTGTATCTCAGTGAGAGAAAGAACACTGTGCCTTCACCCACGCCTCTGACGAAAGCAGTTAGAAGGAGAAGACCGTCATTTGGTTTCGCTTTCCCGCAATGAGCTCGTCCAATCTGCCCTTCGCGAAGGGCACCTCTCCGCCGGAGAACTGCCTTGCGCTAGCCATATTCTGGCAGTGGAACCAGTCTGCCGTGTGAGCGTTAAGCTATTGTGAAGGCTCGCTTTGGCTCAGGGAAAACAAAGCGCCGGGGGAAATCTTAAGAGACCCCGGAGCCTTTCCACGGTTCAAAGTGTGTAACTGCAGACTGTTCTCCAAATAAGAGAGCGCACAGGCAACAGCAGCCTGCATGTTTCTCAGTGAAAGGGAGAACTCCCTGACTTCACCCAGTTCCCTGAGCAAAGCAGGCCGAAGGAGAGAAACTTTCTTTCCTTCCTCTTTCCTGCAATGAATTCCTCATTTGCTCTTGCAAACGCATGGCTTCTTCTGAGAAACTACCTCGGGGTGCACGTGTCCTTCCAGAGGAGCAACTACATAGTTTTAGCTTTAGCATACGGGGAAAGCACTCAGGGAGAAAAGGCCTTTTCGCATTCTCTTTTCTGCCTGAATTCGGTCAATTCGCACTGGCCAAAGCAAGGTTTCCCGGCACAAGCTACAGAAGAGTATCTCTCCCCTGGCAGAGTAAACCCTATGCAGTGTTGCCCTGATGAGAAACGGTTGGTACAGTGAGGCCCAGGGAAATCACATTGCCTGGAGAAATCCTAGCAAAGCCATGTCTTTCCCCACATGAATCTATGTCAGTTTCAGTTGTTTGCCAAGAACGGAGCTCAGAGGCAACATCAGATTGTGTGTATCTCAGTGAGAGAAAGAACACTGTGCCTTCACCCACGCCTCTGACGAAAGCAGTTAGAAGGAGAAGACCGTCATTTGGTTTCGCTTTCCCGCAATGAGCTCGGCCAATCTGCCCTTCGCGAAGGGCACTTCTCCGCCGGAGAACTGCCTTGCGCTAGCCGTATTCTGGCAGTGGAACCAGTCTGCCGTGTGAGCGTTAAGCTATTGTGAAGGCTCGCTTTGGCTCAGGGAAAACAAAGCGCCGGGGGAAATCTTAAGAGACCCCGGAGCCTTTCCACGGTTCAAAGTGTGTAACTGCAGACTGTTCTCCAAATGAGAGAGCGCACAGGCAACAGCAGCCTGCATGTTTCTCAGTGAAAGGGAGAACTCCCTGACTTCACCCAGTTCCCTGAGCAAAGCAGGCCGAAGGAGAGAAACTTTCTTTCCTTCCTCTTTCCTGCAATGAATTCCTCATTTGCTCTTGCAAACGCATGGCTTCTTCTGAGAAACTACCTTGGGGTGCACGTGTCCTTCCAGAGGAGCAACTACATAGTTTTAGCTTTAGCATACGGGGAAAGCACTCAGGGAGAAAAGGCCTTTTCGCATTCTCTTTTCTGCCTGAATTCGGTCAATTCGCACTGGCCAAAGCAAGGTTTCCCGGCACAAGCTACAGAAGAGTAACTCTCCCCTGGCAGAGTAAACCCTATGCAGTGTTGCCCTGATGAGAAACGGTTGGTACAGTGAGGCCCAGGGAAATCACATTGCCTGGAGAAATCCTAGCAAAGCCATGTCTTTCCCCACATGAATCTATGTCAGTTTCAGTTGTTTGCCAAGAACGGAGCTCAGAGGCAACATCAGATAGTGTGTATCTCAGTGAGAGAAAGAACACTGTGCCTTCACCCACGCCTCTGACGAAAGCAGTTAGAAGGAGAAGACCGTCATTTGGTTTCGCTTTCCCGCAATGAGCTCGGCCAATCTGCCCTTCGCCAAGGGCACCTCTCCGCCGGAGAACTGCCTTGCGGTAGCCGTATTCTGGCAGTGGAACCAGTCTGCCGTGTGAGCGTTAAGCTATTGTGAAGGCTCGCTTTGGCTCAGGGAAAACAAAGCGCCGGGGGAAATCTTAAGAGACCCCGGAGCCTTTCCACGGTTCAAAGTGTGTAACTGCAGACTGTTCTCCAAATAAGAGAGCGCACAGGCAACAGCAGCCTGCATGTTTCTCAGTGAAAGGGAGAACTCCCTGACTTCACCCAGTTCCCTGAGCAAAGCAGGCCGAAGGAGAGAAACTTTCTTTCCTTCCTCTTTCCTGCAATGAATTCCTCATTTGCTCTTGCAAACGCATGGCTTCTTCTGAGAAACTACCTCGGGGTGCACGTGTCCTTCCAGAGGAGCAACTACATAGTTTTAGCTTTAGCATACGGGGAAAGCACTCAGGGAGAAAAGGCCTTTTCGCATTCTCTTTTCTGCCTGAATTCGGTCAATTCGCACTGGCCAAAGCAAGGTTTCCCGGCACAAGCTACAGAAGAGTATCTCTCCCCTGGCAGAGTAAACCCAATGAAGTGTTGCCCTGATGAGAAACGGTTGGTACAGTGAGGCCCAGGGAAATCACATTGCCTGGAGAAATCCTAGCAAAGCCATGTCTTTCCCCACATGAATCTATGTCAGTTTCAGTTCTTTGCCAAGAACGGAGCTCAGAGGCAACATCAGATAGTGTGTATCTCAGTGAGAGAAAGAACACTGTGCCTTCACCCACGCCTCTGACGAAAGCAGTTAGAAGGAGAAGACCGTCATTTGGTTTCGCTTTCCCGCAATGAGCTCGGCCAATCTGCCCTTCGCCAAGGGCACTTCTCCGCCGGAGAACTGCCTTGCGCTAGCCGTATTCTGGCAGTGGAACCAGTCTGCCGTGTGAGCGTTAAGCTATTGTGAAGGCTCGCTTTGGCTCAGGGAAAACAAAGCGCCGGGGGAAATCTTAAGAGACCCCGGAGCCTTTCCACGGTTCAAAGTGTGTAACTGCAGACTGTTCTCCAAATGAGAGAGCGCACAGGCAACAGCAGCCTGCATGTTTCTCAGTGAAAGGGAGAACTCCCTGACTTCACCCAGTTCCCTGAGCAAAGCAGGCCGAAGGAGAGAAACTTTCTTTCCTTCCTCTTTCCTGCAATGAATTCCTCATTTGCTCTTGCAAACGCATGGCTTCTTCTGAGAAACTACCTCGGGGTGCACGTGTCCTTCCAGAGGAGCAACTACATAGTTTTAGCTTTAGCATACGGGGAAAGCACTCAGGGAGAAAAGGCCTTTTCGCATTCTCTTTTCTGCCTGAATTCGGTCAATTCGCACTGGCCAAAGCAAGGTTTCCCGGCACAAGCTACAGAAGAGTATCTCTCCCCTGGCAGAGTAAACCCTATGCAGTGTTGCCCTGATGAGAAACGGTTGGTACAGTGAGGCCCAGGGAAATCACATTGCCTGGAGAAATCCGAGCAAAGCCATGTCTTTCCCCACATGAATCTATGTCAGTTTCAGTTGTTTGCCAAGAACGGAGCTCAGAGGCAACATCAGATAGTGTGTATCTCAGTGAGAGAAAGAACACTGTGCCTTCACCCACGCCTCTGACGAAAGCAGTTAGAAGGAGAAGACCGTCATTTGGTTTCGCTTTCCCGCAATGAGCTCGTCCAATCTGCCCTTTGCGAAGGGCACTTCTCCGCCGGAGAACTGCCTTGCGCTAGCCATATTCTGGCAGTGGAACCAGTCTGCCGTGTGAGCGTTAAGCTATTGTGAAGGCTCGCTTTGGCTCAGGGAAAACAAAGCGCCGGGGGAAATCTTAAGAGACCCCGGAGCCTTTCCACGGTTCAAAGTGTGTAACTGCAGACTGTTCTCCAAATAAGAGAGCGCACAGGCAACAGCAGCCTGCATGTTTCTCAGTGAAAGGGAGAACTCCCTGACTTCACCCAGTTCCCTGAGCAAAGCAGGCCGAAGGAGAGAAACTTTCTTTCCTTCCTCTTTCCTGCAATGAATTCCTCATTTGCTCTTGCAAACGCATGGCTTCTTCTGAGAAACTACCTCGGGGTGCACGTGTCCTTCCAGAGGAGCAACTACATAGTTTTAGCTTTAGCATACGGGGAAAGCACTCAGGGAGAAAAGGCCTTTTCGCATTCTCTTTTCTGCCTGAATTCGGTCAATTCGCACTGGCCAAAGCAAGGTTTCCCGGCACAAGCTACAGAAGAGTATCTCTCCCCTGGCAGAGTAAACCCTATGCAGTGTTGCCCTGATGAGAAACGGTTGGTACAGTGAGGCCCAGGGAAATCACATTGCCTGGAGAAATCCTAGCAAAGCCATGTCTTTCCCCACATGAATCTATGTCAGTTTCAGTTGTTTGCCAAGAACGGAGCTCAGAGGCAACATCAGATTGTGTGTATCTCAGTGAGAGAAAGAACACTGTGCCTTCACCCACGCCTCTGACGAAAGCAGTTAGAAGAAGACCGTCATTTGGTTTCGCTTTCCCGCAATGAGCTCGGCCAATCTGCCCTTCGCGAAGGGCACTTCTCCGCCGGAGAACTGCCTTGCGCTAGCCGTATTCTGGCAGTGGAACCAGTCTGCCGTGTGAGCGTTAAGCTATTGTGAAGGCTCGCTTTGGCTCCGGGAAAACAAAGCGCCGGGGGAAATCTTAAGAGACCCCGGAGCCTTTCCACGGTTCAAAGTGTGTAACTGCAGACTGTTCTCCAAATGAGAGAGCGCACAGGCAACAGCAGCCTGCATGTTTCTCAGTGAAAGGGAGAACTCCCTGACTTCACCCAGTTCCCTGAGCAAAGCAGGCCGAAGGAGAGAAACTTTCTTTCCTTCCTCTTTCCTGCAATGAATTCCTCATTTGCTCTTGCAAACGCATGGCTTCTTCTGAGAAACTACCTCGGGGTGCACGTGTCCTTCCAGAGGAGCAACTACATAGTTTTAGCTTTAGCATACGGGGAAAGCACTCAGGGAGAAAAGGCCTTTTCGCATTCTCTTTTCTGCCTGAATTCGGTCAATTCGCACTGGCCAAAGCAAGGTTTCCCGGCACAAGCTACAGAAGAGTATCTCTCCCCTGGCAGAGTAAACCCTATGCAGTGTTGCCCTGATGAGAAACGGTTGGTACAGTGAGGCCCAGGGAAATCACATTGCCTGGAGAAATCCTAGCAAAGCCATGTCTTTCCCCACATGAATCTATGTCAGTTTCAGTTGTTTGCCAAGAACGGAGCTCAGAGGCAACATCAGATTGTGTGTATCTCAGTGAGAGAAAGAACACTGTGCCTTCACCCACGCCTCTGACGAAAGCAGTTAGAAGGAGAAGACCGTCATTTGGTTTCGCTTTCCCGCAATGAGCTCGGCCAATCTGCCCTTCGCCAAGGGCACTTCTCCGCCGGAGAACTGCCTTGCGCTAGCCGTATTCTGGCAGTGGAACCAGTCTGCCGTGTGAGCGTTAAGCTATTGTGAAGGCTCGCTTTGGCTCAGGGAAAACAAAGCGCCGGGGGAAATCTTAAGAGACCCCGGAGCCTTTCCACGGTTCAAAGTGTGTAACTGCAGACTGTTCTCCAAATGAGAGAGCGCACAGGCAACAGCAGCCTGCATGTTTCTCAGTGAAAGGGAGAACTCCCTGACTTCACCCAGTTCCCTGAGCAAAGCAGGCCGAAGGAGAGAAACTTTCTTTCCTTCCTCTTTCCTGCAATGAATTCCTCATTTGCTCTTGCAAACGCATGGCTTCTTCTGAGAAACTACCTCGGGGTGCACGTGTCCTTCCAGAGGAGCAACTACATAGTTTTAGCTTTAGCATACGGGGAAAGCACTCAGGGAGAAAAGGCCTTTTCGCATTCTCTTTTCTGCCTGAATTCGGTCAATTCGCACTGGCCAAAGCAAGGTTTCCCGGCACAAGCTACAGAAGAGTATCTCTCCCCTGGCAGAGTAAACCCTATGCAGTGTTGCCCTGATGAGAAACGGTTGGTACAGTGAGGCCCAGGGAAATCACATTGCCTGGAGAAATCCGAGCAAAGCCATGTCTTTCCCCACATGAATCTATGTCAGTTTCAGTTGTTTGCCAAGAACGGAGCTCAGAGGCAACATCAGATAGTGTGTATCTCAGTGAGAGAAAGAACACTGTGCCTTCACCCACGCCTCTGACGAAAGCAGTTAGAAGGAGAAGACCGTCATTTGGTTTCGCTTTCCCGCAATGAGCTCGTCCAATCTGCCCTTTGCGAAGGGCACTTCTCCGCCGGAGAACTGCCTTGCGCTAGCCATATTCTGGCAGTGGAACCAGTCTGCCGTGTGAGCGTTAAGCTATTGTGAAGGCTCGCTTTGGCTCAGGGAAAACAAAGCGCCGGGGGAAATCTTAAGAGACCCCGGAGCCTTTCCACGGTTCAAAGTGTGTAACTGCAGACTGTTCTCCAAATAAGAGAGCGCACAGGCAACAGCAGCCTGCATGTTTCTCAGTGAAAGGGAGAACTCCCTGACTTCACCCAGTTCCCTGAGCAAAGCAGGCCGAAGGAGAGAAACTTTCTTTCCTTCCTCTTTCCTGCAATGAATTCCTCATTTGCTCTTGCAAACGCATGGCTTCTTCTGAGAAACTACCTCGGGGTGCACGTGTCCTTCCAGAGGAGCAACTACATAGTTTTAGCTTTAGCATACGGGGAAAGCACTCAGGGAGAAAAGGCCTTTTCGCATTCTCTTTTCTGCCTGAATTCGGTCAATTCGCACTGGCCAAAGCAAGGTTTCCCGGCACAAGCTACAGAAGAGTATCTCTCCCCTGGCAGAGTAAACCCTATGCAGTGTTGCCCTGATGAGAAACGGTTGGTACAGTGAGGCCCAGGGAAATCACATTGCCTGGAGAAATCCTAGCAAAGCCATGTCTTTCCCCACATGAATCTATGTCAGTTTCAGTTGTTTGCCAAGAACGGAGCTCAGAGGCAACATCAGATTGTGTGTATCTCAGTGAGAGAAAGAACACTGTGCCTTCACCCACGCCTCTGACGAAAGCAGTTAGAAGGAGAAGACCGTCATTTGGTTTCGCTTTCCCGCAATGAGCTCGGCCAATCTGCCCTTCGCCAAGGGCACTTCTCCGCCGGAGAACTGCCTTGCGCTAGCCGTATTCTGGCAGTGGAACCAGTCTGCCGTGTGAGCGTTAAGCTATTGTGAAGGCTCGCTTTGGCTCAGGGAAAACAAAGCGCCGGGGGAAATCTTAAGAGACCCCGGAGCCTTTCCACGGTTCAAAGTGTGTAACTGCAGACTGTTCTCCAAATGAGAGAGCGCACAGGCAACAGCAGCCTGCATGTTTCTCAGTGAAAGGGAGAACTCCCTGACTTCACCCAGTTCCCTGAGCAAAGCAGGCCGAAGGAGAGAAACTTTCTTTCCTTCCTCTTTCCTGCAATGAATTCCTCATTTGCTCTTGCAAACGCATGGCTTCTTCTGAGAAACTACCTCGGGGTGCACGTGTCCTTCCAGAGGAGCAACTACATAGTTTTAGCTTTAGCATACGGGGAAAGCACTCAGGGAGAAAAGGCCTTTTCGCATTCTCTTTTCTGCCTGAATTCGGTCAATTCGCACTGGCCAAAGCAAGGTTTCCCGGCACAAGCTACAGAAGAGTATCTCTCCCCTGGCAGAGTAAACCCTATGCAGTGTTGCCCTGATGAGAAACGGTTGGTACAGTGAGGCCCAGGGAAATCACATTGCCTGGAGAAATCCTAGCAAAGCCATGTCTTTCCCCACATGAATCTATGTCAGTTTCAGTTGTTTGCCAAGAACGGAGCTCAGAGGCAACATCAGATTGTGTGTATCTCAGTGAGAGAAAGAACACTGTGCCTTCACCCACGCCTCTGACGAAAGCAGTTAGAAGGAGAAGACCGTCATTTGGTTTCGCTTTCCCGCAATGAGCTCGGCCAATCTGCCCTTCGCCAAGGGCACTTCTCCGCCGGAGAACTGCCTTGCGCTAGCCATATTCTGGCAGTGGAACCAGTCTGCCGTGTGAGCGTTAAGCTATTGTGAAGGCTCGCTTTGGCTCAGGGAAAACAAAGCGCCGGGGGAAATCTTAAGAGACCCCGGAGCCTTTCCACGGTTCAAAGTGTGTAACTGCAGACTGTTCTCCAAATGAGAGAGCGCACAGGCAACAGCAGCCTGCATGTTTCTCAGTGAAAGGGAGAACTCCCTGACTTCACCCAGTTCCCTGAGCAAAGCAGGCCGAAGGAGAGAAACTTTCTTTCCTTCCTCTTTCCTGCAATGAATTCCTCATTTGCTCTTGCAAACGCATGGCTTCTTCTGAGAAACTACCTCGGGGTGCACGTGTCCTTCCAGAGGAGCAACTACATAGTTTTAGCTTTAGCATACGGGGAAAGCACTCAGGGAGAAAAGGCCTTTTCGCATTCTCTTTTCTGCCTGAATTCGGTCAATTCGCACTGGCCAAAGCAAGGTTTCCCGGCACAAGCTACAGAAGAGTATCTCTCCCCTGGCAGAGTAAACCCTATGCAGTGTTGCCCTGATGAGAAACGGTTGGTACAGTGAGGCCCAGGGAAATCACATTGCCTGGAGAAATCCTAGCAAAGCCATGTCTTTCCCCACATGAATCTATGTCAGTTTCAGTTGTTTGCCAAGAACGGAGCTCAGAGGCAACATCAGATTGTGTGTATCTCAGTGAGAGAAAGAACACTGTGCCTTCACCCACGCCTCTGACGAAAGCAGTTAGAAGGAGAAGACCGTCATTTGGTTTCGCTTTCCCGCAATGAGCTCGGCCAATCTGCCCTTCGCCAAGGGCACTTCTCCGCCGGAGAACTGCCTTGCGCTAGCCGTATTCTGGCAGTGGAACCAGTCTGCCGTGTGAGCGTTAAGCTATTGTGAAGGCTCGCTTTGGCTCAGGGAAAACAAAGCGCCGGGGGAAATCTTAAGAGACCCCGGAGCCTTTCCACGGTTCAAAGTGTGTAACTGCAGACTGTTCTCCAAATAAGAGAGCGCACAGGCAACAGCAGCCTGCATGTTTCTCAGTGAAAGGGAGAACTCCCTGACTTCACCCAGTTCCCTGAGCAAAGCAGGCCGAAGGAGAGAAACTTTCTTTCCTTCCTCTTTCCTGCAATGAATTCCTCATTTGCTCTTGCAAACGCATGGCTTCTTCTGAGAAACTACCTCGGGGTGCACGTGTCCTTCCAGAGGAGCAACTACATAGTTTTAGCTTTAGCATACGGGGAAAGCACTCAGGGAGAAAAGGCCTTTTCGCATTCTCTTTTCTGCCTGAATTCGGTCAATTCGCACTGGCCAAAGCAAGGTTTCCCGGCACAAGCTACAGAAGAGTATCTCTCCCCTGGCAGAGTAAACCCTATGCAGTGTTGCCCTGATGAGAAACGGTTGGTACAGTGAGGCCCAGGGAAATCACATTGCCTGGAGAAATCCTAGCAAAGCCATGTCTTTCCCCACATGAATCTATGTCAGTTTCAGTTGTTTGCCAAGAACGGAGCTCAGAGGCAACATCAGATTGTGTGTATCTCAGTGAGAGAAAGAACACTGTGCCTTCACCCACGCCTCTGACGAAAGCAGTTAGAAGGAGAAGACCGTCATTTGGTTTCGCTTTCCCGCAATGAGCTCGGCCAATCTGCCCTTCGCCAAGGACACCTCTCCGCCGGAGAACTGCCTTGCGGTAGCCGTATTCTGGCAGTGGAACCAGTCTGCCGTGTGAGCGTTAAGCTATTGTGAAGGCTCGCTTTGGCTCAGGGAAAACAAAGCGCCGGGGGAAATCTTAAGAGACCCCGGAGCCTTTCCACGGTTCAAAGTGTGTAACTGCAGACTGTTCTCCAAATGAGAGAGCGCACAGGCAACAGCAGCCTGCATGTTTCTCAGTGAAAGGGAGAACTCCCTGACTTCACCCAGTTCCCTGAGCAAAGCAGGCCGAAGGAGAGAAACTTTCTTTCCTTCCTCTTTCCTGCAATGAATTCCTCATTTGCTCTTGCAAACGCATGGCTTCTTCTGAGAAACTACCTCGGGGTGCACGTGTCCTTCCAGAGGAGCAACTACATAGTTTTAGCTTTAGCATACGGGGAAAGCACTCAGGGAGAAAAGGCCTTTTCGCATTCTCTTTTCTGCCTGAATTCGGTCAATTCGCACTGGCCAAAGCAAGGTTTCCCGGCACAAGCTACAGAAGAGTATCTCTCCCCTGGCAGAGTAAACCCTATGCAGTGTTGCCCTGATGAGAAACGGTTGGTACAGTGAGGCCCAGGGAAATCACATTGCCTGGAGAAATCCGAGCAAAGCCATGTCTTTCCCCACATGAATCTATGTCAGTTTCAGTTGTTTGCCAAGAACGGAGCTCAGAGGCAACATCAGATAGTGTGTATCTCAGTGAGAGAAAGAACACTGTGCCTTCACCCACGCCTCTGACGAAAGCAGTTAGAAGGAGAAGACCGTCATTTGGTTTCGCTTTCCCGCAATGAGCTCGTCCAATCTGCCCTTTGCGAAGGGCACTTCTCCGCCGGAGAACTGCCTTGCGCTAGCCATATTCTGGCAGTGGAACCAGTCTGCCGTGTGAGCGTTAAGCTATTGTGAAGGCTCGCTTTGGCTCAGGGAAAACAAAGCGCCGGGGGAAATCTTAAGAGACCCCGGAGCCTTTCCACGGTTCAAAGTGTGTAACTGCAGACTGTTCTCCAAATAAGAGAGCGCACAGGCAACAGCAGCCTGCATGTTTCTCAGTGAAAGGGAGAACTCCCTGACTTCACCCAGTTCCCTGAGCAAAGCAGGCCGAAGGAGAGAAACTTTCTTTCCTTCCTCTTTCCTGCAATGAATTCCTCATTTGCTCTTGCAAACGCATGGCTTCTTCTGAGAAACTACCTCGGGGTGCACGTGTCCTTCCAGAGGAGCAACTACATAGTTTTAGCTTTAGCATACGGGGAAAGCACTCAGGGAGAAAAGGCCTTTTCGCATTCTCTTTTCTGCCTGAATTCGGTCAATTCGCACTGGCCAAAGCAAGGTTTCCCGGCACAAGCTACAGAAGAGTATCTCTCCCCTGGCAGAGTAAACCCTATGCAGTGTTGCCCTGATGAGAAACGGTTGGTACAGTGAGGCCCAGGGAAATCACATTGCCTGGAGAAATCCTAGCAAAGCCATGTCTTTCCCCACATGAATCTATGTCAGTTTCAGTTGTTTGCCAAGAACGGAGCTCAGAGGCAACATCAGATAGTGTGTATCTCAGTGAGAGAAAGAACACTGTGCCTTCACCCACGCCTCTGACGAAAGCAGTTAGAAGGAGAAGACCGTCATTTGGTTTCGCTTTCCCGCAATGAGCTCGGCCAATCTGCCCTTCGCCAAGGGCACTTCTCCGCCGGAGAACTGCCTTGCGCTAGCCATATTCTGGCAGTGGAACCAGTCTGCCGTGTGAGCGTTAAGCTATTGTGAAGGCTCGCTTTGGCTCAGGGAAAACAAAGCGCCGGGGGAAATCTTAAGAGACCCCGGAGCCTTTCCACGGTTCAAAGTGTGTAACTGCAGACTGTTCTCCAAATAAGAGAGCGCACAGGCAACAGCAGCCTGCATGTTTCTCAGTGAAAGGGAGAACTCCCTGACTTCACCCAGTTCCCTGAGCAAAGCAGGCCGAAGGAGAGAAACTTTCTTTCCTTCCTCTTTCCTGCAATGAATTCCTCATTTGCTCTTGCAAACGCATGGCTTCTTCTGAGAAACTACCTCGGGGTGCACGTGTCCTTCCAGAGGAGCAACTACATAGTTTTAGCTTTAGCATACGGGGAAAGCACTCAGGGAGAAAAGGCCTTTTCGCATTCTCTTTTCTGCCTGAATTCGGTCAATTCGCACTGGCCAAAGCAAGGTTTCCCGGCACAAGCTACAGAAGAGTATCTCTCCCCTGGCAGAGTAAACCCTATGCAGTGTTGCCCTGATGAGAAACGGTTGGTACAGTGAGGCCCAGGGAAATCACATTGCCTGGAGAAATCCTAGCAAAGCCATGTCTTTCCCCACATGAATCTATGTCAGTTTCAGTTGTTTGCCAAGAACGGAGCTCAGAGGCAACATCAGATTGTGTGTATCTCAGTGAGAGAAAGAACACTGTGCCTTCACCCACGCCTCTGACGAAAGCAGTTAGAAGGAGAAGACCGTCATTTGGTTTCGCTTTCCCGCAATGAGCTCGGCCAATCTGCCCTTCGCCAAGGACACCTCTCCGCCGGAGAACTGCCTTGCGGTAGCCGTATTCTGGCAGTGGAACCAGTCTGCCGTGTGAGCGTTAAGCTATTGTGAAGGCTCGCTTTGGCTCAGGGAAAACAAAGCGCCGGGGGAAATCTTAAGAGACCCCGGAGCCTTTCCACGGTTCAAAGTGTGTAACTGCAGACTGTTCTCCAAATGAGAGAGCGCACAGGCAACAGCAGCCTGCATGTTTCTCAGTGAAAGGGAGAACTCCCTGACTTCACCCAGTTCCCTGAGCAAAGCAGGCCGAAGGAGAGAAACTTTCTTTCCTTCCTCTTTCCTGCAATGAATTCCTCATTTGCTCTTGCAAACGCATGGCTTCTTCTGAGAAACTACCTCGGGGTGCACGTGTCCTTCCAGAGGAGCAACTACATAGTTTTAGCTTTAGCATACGGGGAAAGCACTCAGGGAGAAAAGGCCTTTTCGCATTCTCTTTTCTGCCTGAATTCGGTCAATTCGCACTGGCCAAAGCAAGGTTTCCCGGCACAAGCTACAGAAGAGTATCTCTCCCCTGGCAGAGTAAACCCAATGAAGTGTTGCCCTGATGAGAAACGGTTGGTACAGTGAGGCCCAGGGAAATCACATTGCCTGGAGAAATCCTAGCAAAGCCATGTCTTTCCCCACATGAATCTATGTCAGTTTCAGTTCTTTGCCAAGAACGGAGCTCAGAGGCAACATCAGATAGTGTGTATCTCAGTGAGAGAAAGAACACTGTGCCTTCACCCACGCCTCTGACGAAAGCAGTTAGAAGGAGAAGACCGTCATTTGGTTTCGCTTTCCCGCAATGAGCTCGGCCAATCTGCCCTTCGCCAAGGGCACTTCTCCGCCGGAGAACTGCCTTGCGCTAGCCGTATTCTGGCAGTGGAACCAGTCTGCCGTGTGAGCGTTAAGCTATTGTGAAGGCTCGCTTTGGCTCAGGGAAAACAAAGCGCCGGGGGAAATCTTAAGAGACCCCGGAGCCTTTCCACGGTTCAAAGTGTGTAACTGCAGACTGTTCTCCAAATGAGAGAGCGCACAGGCAACAGCAGCCTGCATGTTTCTCAGTGAAAGGGAGAACTCCCTGACTTCACCCAGTTCCCTGAGCAAAGCAGGCCGAAGGAGAGAAACTTTCTTTCCTTCCTCTTTCCTGCAATGAATTCCTCATTTGCTCTTGCAAACGCATGGCTTCTTCTGAGAAACTACCTCGGGGTGCACGTGTCCTTCCAGAGGAGCAACTACATAGTTTTAGCTTTAGCATACGGGGAAAGCACTCAGGGAGAAAAGGCCTTTTCGCATTCTCTTTTCTGCCTGAATTCGGTCAATTCGCACTGGCCAAAGCAAGGTTTCCCGGCACAAGCTACAGAAGAGTATCTCTCCCCTGGCAGAGTAAACCCTATGCAGTGTTGCCCTGATGAGAAACGGTTGGTACAGTGAGGCCCAGG
The DNA here is from genome assembly GCF_024166365.1 of Elephas maximus indicus. NCBI lineage: Eukaryota > Metazoa > Chordata > Mammalia > Proboscidea > Elephantidae > Elephas > Elephas maximus. The sequence goes on from NC_064844.1 coordinate 48,278,474, forward strand.
GAAATCACATTGCCTGGAGAAATCCGAGCAAAGCCATGTCTTTCCCCACATGAATCTATGTCAGTTTCAGTTGTTTGCCAAGAACGGAGCTCAGAGGCAACATCAGATAGTGTGTATCTCAGTGAGAGAAAGAACACTGTGCCTTCACCCACGCCTCTGACGAAAGCAGTTAGAAGGAGAAGACCGTCATTTGGTTTCGCTTTCCCGCAATGAGCTCGTCCAATCTGCCCTTTGCGAAGGGCACTTCTCCGCCGGAGAACTGCCTTGCGCTAGCCATATTCTGGCAGTGGAACCAGTCTGCCGTGTGAGCGTTAAGCTATTGTGAAGGCTCGCTTTGGCTCAGGGAAAACAAAGCGCCGGGGGAAATCTTAAGAGACCCCGGAGCCTTTCCACGGTTCAAAGTGTGTAACTGCAGACTGTTCTCCAAATAAGAGAGCGCACAGGCAACAGCAGCCTGCATGTTTCTCAGTGAAAGGGAGAACTCCCTGACTTCACCCAGTTCCCTGAGCAAAGCAGGCCGAAGGAGAGAAACTTTCTTTCCTTCCTCTTTCCTGCAATGAATTCCTCATTTGCTCTTGCAAACGCATGGCTTCTTCTGAGAAACTACCTCGGGGTGCACGTGTCCTTCCAGAGGAGCAACTACATAGTTTTAGCTTTAGCATACGGGGAAAGCACTCAGGGAGAAAAGGCCTTTTCGCATTCTCTTTTCTGCCTGAATTCGGTCAATTCGCACTGGCCAAAGCAAGGTTTCCCGGCACAAGCTACAGAAGAGTATCTCTCCCCTGGCAGAGTAAACCCTATGCAGTGTTGCCCTGATGAGAAACGGTTGGTACAGTGAGGCCCAGGGAAATCACATTGCCTGGAGAAATCCTAGCAAAGCCATGTCTTTCCCCACATGAATCTATGTCAGTTTCAGTTGTTTGCCAAGAACGGAGCTCAGAGGCAACATCAGATTGTGTGTATCTCAGTGAGAGAAAGAACACTGTGCCTTCACCCACGCCTCTGACGAAAGCAGTTAGAAGAAGACCGTCATTTGGTTTCGCTTTCCCGCAATGAGCTCGGCCAATCTGCCCTTCGCGAAGGGCACTTCTCCGCCGGAGAACTGCCTTGCGCTAGCCGTATTCTGGCAGTGGAACCAGTCTGCCGTGTGAGCGTTAAGCTATTGTGAAGGCTCGCTTTGGCTCCGGGAAAACAAAGCGCCGGGGGAAATCTTAAGAGACCCCGGAGCCTTTCCACGGTTCAAAGTGTGTAACTGCAGACTGTTCTCCAAATGAGAGAGCGCACAGGCAACAGCAGCCTGCATGTTTCTCAGTGAAAGGGAGAACTCCCTGACTTCACCCAGTTCCCTGAGCAAAGCAGGCCGAAGGAGAGAAACTTTCTTTCCTTCCTCTTTCCTGCAATGAATTCCTCATTTGCTCTTGCAAACGCATGGCTTCTTCTGAGAAACTACCTCGGGGTGCACGTGTCCTTCCAGAGGAGCAACTACATAGTTTTAGCTTTAGCATACGGGGAAAGCACTCAGGGAGAAAAGGCCTTTTCGCATTCTCTTTTCTGCCTGAATTCGGTCAATTCGCACTGGCCAAAGCAAGGTTTCCCGGCACAAGCTACAGAAGAGTATCTCTCCCCTGGCAGAGTAAACCCTATGCAGTGTTGCCCTGATGAGAAACGGTTGGTACAGTGAGGCCCAGGGAAATCACATTGCCTGGAGAAATCCTAGCAAAGCCATGTCTTTCCCCACATGAATCTATGTCAGTTTCAGTTGTTTGCCAAGAACGGAGCTCAGAGGCAACATCAGATTGTGTGTATCTCAGTGAGAGAAAGAACACTGTGCCTTCACCCACGCCTCTGACGAAAGCAGTTAGAAGGAGAAGACCGTCATTTGGTTTCGCTTTCCCGCAATGAGCTCGGCCAATCTGCCCTTCGCCAAGGGCACTTCTCCGCCGGAGAACTGCCTTGCGCTAGCCGTATTCTGGCAGTGGAACCAGTCTGCCGTGTGAGCGTTAAGCTATTGTGAAGGCTCGCTTTGGCTCAGGGAAAACAAAGCGCCGGGGGAAATCTTAAGAGACCCCGGAGCCTTTCCACGGTTCAAAGTGTGTAACTGCAGACTGTTCTCCAAATGAGAGAGCGCACAGGCAACAGCAGCCTGCATGTTTCTCAGTGAAAGGGAGAACTCCCTGACTTCACCCAGTTCCCTGAGCAAAGCAGGCCGAAGGAGAGAAACTTTCTTTCCTTCCTCTTTCCTGCAATGAATTCCTCATTTGCTCTTGCAAACGCATGGCTTCTTCTGAGAAACTACCTCGGGGTGCACGTGTCCTTCCAGAGGAGCAACTACATAGTTTTAGCTTTAGCATACGGGGAAAGCACTCAGGGAGAAAAGGCCTTTTCGCATTCTCTTTTCTGCCTGAATTCGGTCAATTCGCACTGGCCAAAGCAAGGTTTCCCGGCACAAGCTACAGAAGAGTATCTCTCCCCTGGCAGAGTAAACCCTATGCAGTGTTGCCCTGATGAGAAACGGTTGGTACAGTGAGGCCCAGGGAAATCACATTGCCTGGAGAAATCCGAGCAAAGCCATGTCTTTCCCCACATGAATCTATGTCAGTTTCAGTTGTTTGCCAAGAACGGAGCTCAGAGGCAACATCAGATAGTGTGTATCTCAGTGAGAGAAAGAACACTGTGCCTTCACCCACGCCTCTGACGAAAGCAGTTAGAAGGAGAAGACCGTCATTTGGTTTCGCTTTCCCGCAATGAGCTCGTCCAATCTGCCCTTTGCGAAGGGCACTTCTCCGCCGGAGAACTGCCTTGCGCTAGCCATATTCTGGCAGTGGAACCAGTCTGCCGTGTGAGCGTTAAGCTATTGTGAAGGCTCGCTTTGGCTCAGGGAAAACAAAGCGCCGGGGGAAATCTTAAGAGACCCCGGAGCCTTTCCACGGTTCAAAGTGTGTAACTGCAGACTGTTCTCCAAATAAGAGAGCGCACAGGCAACAGCAGCCTGCATGTTTCTCAGTGAAAGGGAGAACTCCCTGACTTCACCCAGTTCCCTGAGCAAAGCAGGCCGAAGGAGAGAAACTTTCTTTCCTTCCTCTTTCCTGCAATGAATTCCTCATTTGCTCTTGCAAACGCATGGCTTCTTCTGAGAAACTACCTCGGGGTGCACGTGTCCTTCCAGAGGAGCAACTACATAGTTTTAGCTTTAGCATACGGGGAAAGCACTCAGGGAGAAAAGGCCTTTTCGCATTCTCTTTTCTGCCTGAATTCGGTCAATTCGCACTGGCCAAAGCAAGGTTTCCCGGCACAAGCTACAGAAGAGTATCTCTCCCCTGGCAGAGTAAACCCTATGCAGTGTTGCCCTGATGAGAAACGGTTGGTACAGTGAGGCCCAGGGAAATCACATTGCCTGGAGAAATCCTAGCAAAGCCATGTCTTTCCCCACATGAATCTATGTCAGTTTCAGTTGTTTGCCAAGAACGGAGCTCAGAGGCAACATCAGATTGTGTGTATCTCAGTGAGAGAAAGAACACTGTGCCTTCACCCACGCCTCTGACGAAAGCAGTTAGAAGGAGAAGACCGTCATTTGGTTTCGCTTTCCCGCAATGAGCTCGGCCAATCTGCCCTTCGCCAAGGGCACTTCTCCGCCGGAGAACTGCCTTGCGCTAGCCGTATTCTGGCAGTGGAACCAGTCTGCCGTGTGAGCGTTAAGCTATTGTGAAGGCTCGCTTTGGCTCAGGGAAAACAAAGCGCCGGGGGAAATCTTAAGAGACCCCGGAGCCTTTCCACGGTTCAAAGTGTGTAACTGCAGACTGTTCTCCAAATGAGAGAGCGCACAGGCAACAGCAGCCTGCATGTTTCTCAGTGAAAGGGAGAACTCCCTGACTTCACCCAGTTCCCTGAGCAAAGCAGGCCGAAGGAGAGAAACTTTCTTTCCTTCCTCTTTCCTGCAATGAATTCCTCATTTGCTCTTGCAAACGCATGGCTTCTTCTGAGAAACTACCTCGGGGTGCACGTGTCCTTCCAGAGGAGCAACTACATAGTTTTAGCTTTAGCATACGGGGAAAGCACTCAGGGAGAAAAGGCCTTTTCGCATTCTCTTTTCTGCCTGAATTCGGTCAATTCGCACTGGCCAAAGCAAGGTTTCCCGGCACAAGCTACAGAAGAGTATCTCTCCCCTGGCAGAGTAAACCCTATGCAGTGTTGCCCTGATGAGAAACGGTTGGTACAGTGAGGCCCAGGGAAATCACATTGCCTGGAGAAATCCTAGCAAAGCCATGTCTTTCCCCACATGAATCTATGTCAGTTTCAGTTGTTTGCCAAGAACGGAGCTCAGAGGCAACATCAGATTGTGTGTATCTCAGTGAGAGAAAGAACACTGTGCCTTCACCCACGCCTCTGACGAAAGCAGTTAGAAGGAGAAGACCGTCATTTGGTTTCGCTTTCCCGCAATGAGCTCGGCCAATCTGCCCTTCGCCAAGGGCACTTCTCCGCCGGAGAACTGCCTTGCGCTAGCCATATTCTGGCAGTGGAACCAGTCTGCCGTGTGAGCGTTAAGCTATTGTGAAGGCTCGCTTTGGCTCAGGGAAAACAAAGCGCCGGGGGAAATCTTAAGAGACCCCGGAGCCTTTCCACGGTTCAAAGTGTGTAACTGCAGACTGTTCTCCAAATGAGAGAGCGCACAGGCAACAGCAGCCTGCATGTTTCTCAGTGAAAGGGAGAACTCCCTGACTTCACCCAGTTCCCTGAGCAAAGCAGGCCGAAGGAGAGAAACTTTCTTTCCTTCCTCTTTCCTGCAATGAATTCCTCATTTGCTCTTGCAAACGCATGGCTTCTTCTGAGAAACTACCTCGGGGTGCACGTGTCCTTCCAGAGGAGCAACTACATAGTTTTAGCTTTAGCATACGGGGAAAGCACTCAGGGAGAAAAGGCCTTTTCGCATTCTCTTTTCTGCCTGAATTCGGTCAATTCGCACTGGCCAAAGCAAGGTTTCCCGGCACAAGCTACAGAAGAGTATCTCTCCCCTGGCAGAGTAAACCCTATGCAGTGTTGCCCTGATGAGAAACGGTTGGTACAGTGAGGCCCAGGGAAATCACATTGCCTGGAGAAATCCTAGCAAAGCCATGTCTTTCCCCACATGAATCTATGTCAGTTTCAGTTGTTTGCCAAGAACGGAGCTCAGAGGCAACATCAGATTGTGTGTATCTCAGTGAGAGAAAGAACACTGTGCCTTCACCCACGCCTCTGACGAAAGCAGTTAGAAGGAGAAGACCGTCATTTGGTTTCGCTTTCCCGCAATGAGCTCGGCCAATCTGCCCTTCGCCAAGGGCACTTCTCCGCCGGAGAACTGCCTTGCGCTAGCCGTATTCTGGCAGTGGAACCAGTCTGCCGTGTGAGCGTTAAGCTATTGTGAAGGCTCGCTTTGGCTCAGGGAAAACAAAGCGCCGGGGGAAATCTTAAGAGACCCCGGAGCCTTTCCACGGTTCAAAGTGTGTAACTGCAGACTGTTCTCCAAATAAGAGAGCGCACAGGCAACAGCAGCCTGCATGTTTCTCAGTGAAAGGGAGAACTCCCTGACTTCACCCAGTTCCCTGAGCAAAGCAGGCCGAAGGAGAGAAACTTTCTTTCCTTCCTCTTTCCTGCAATGAATTCCTCATTTGCTCTTGCAAACGCATGGCTTCTTCTGAGAAACTACCTCGGGGTGCACGTGTCCTTCCAGAGGAGCAACTACATAGTTTTAGCTTTAGCATACGGGGAAAGCACTCAGGGAGAAAAGGCCTTTTCGCATTCTCTTTTCTGCCTGAATTCGGTCAATTCGCACTGGCCAAAGCAAGGTTTCCCGGCACAAGCTACAGAAGAGTATCTCTCCCCTGGCAGAGTAAACCCTATGCAGTGTTGCCCTGATGAGAAACGGTTGGTACAGTGAGGCCCAGGGAAATCACATTGCCTGGAGAAATCCTAGCAAAGCCATGTCTTTCCCCACATGAATCTATGTCAGTTTCAGTTGTTTGCCAAGAACGGAGCTCAGAGGCAACATCAGATTGTGTGTATCTCAGTGAGAGAAAGAACACTGTGCCTTCACCCACGCCTCTGACGAAAGCAGTTAGAAGGAGAAGACCGTCATTTGGTTTCGCTTTCCCGCAATGAGCTCGGCCAATCTGCCCTTCGCCAAGGACACCTCTCCGCCGGAGAACTGCCTTGCGGTAGCCGTATTCTGGCAGTGGAACCAGTCTGCCGTGTGAGCGTTAAGCTATTGTGAAGGCTCGCTTTGGCTCAGGGAAAACAAAGCGCCGGGGGAAATCTTAAGAGACCCCGGAGCCTTTCCACGGTTCAAAGTGTGTAACTGCAGACTGTTCTCCAAATGAGAGAGCGCACAGGCAACAGCAGCCTGCATGTTTCTCAGTGAAAGGGAGAACTCCCTGACTTCACCCAGTTCCCTGAGCAAAGCAGGCCGAAGGAGAGAAACTTTCTTTCCTTCCTCTTTCCTGCAATGAATTCCTCATTTGCTCTTGCAAACGCATGGCTTCTTCTGAGAAACTACCTCGGGGTGCACGTGTCCTTCCAGAGGAGCAACTACATAGTTTTAGCTTTAGCATACGGGGAAAGCACTCAGGGAGAAAAGGCCTTTTCGCATTCTCTTTTCTGCCTGAATTCGGTCAATTCGCACTGGCCAAAGCAAGGTTTCCCGGCACAAGCTACAGAAGAGTATCTCTCCCCTGGCAGAGTAAACCCTATGCAGTGTTGCCCTGATGAGAAACGGTTGGTACAGTGAGGCCCAGGGAAATCACATTGCCTGGAGAAATCCGAGCAAAGCCATGTCTTTCCCCACATGAATCTATGTCAGTTTCAGTTGTTTGCCAAGAACGGAGCTCAGAGGCAACATCAGATAGTGTGTATCTCAGTGAGAGAAAGAACACTGTGCCTTCACCCACGCCTCTGACGAAAGCAGTTAGAAGGAGAAGACCGTCATTTGGTTTCGCTTTCCCGCAATGAGCTCGTCCAATCTGCCCTTTGCGAAGGGCACTTCTCCGCCGGAGAACTGCCTTGCGCTAGCCATATTCTGGCAGTGGAACCAGTCTGCCGTGTGAGCGTTAAGCTATTGTGAAGGCTCGCTTTGGCTCAGGGAAAACAAAGCGCCGGGGGAAATCTTAAGAGACCCCGGAGCCTTTCCACGGTTCAAAGTGTGTAACTGCAGACTGTTCTCCAAATAAGAGAGCGCACAGGCAACAGCAGCCTGCATGTTTCTCAGTGAAAGGGAGAACTCCCTGACTTCACCCAGTTCCCTGAGCAAAGCAGGCCGAAGGAGAGAAACTTTCTTTCCTTCCTCTTTCCTGCAATGAATTCCTCATTTGCTCTTGCAAACGCATGGCTTCTTCTGAGAAACTACCTCGGGGTGCACGTGTCCTTCCAGAGGAGCAACTACATAGTTTTAGCTTTAGCATACGGGGAAAGCACTCAGGGAGAAAAGGCCTTTTCGCATTCTCTTTTCTGCCTGAATTCGGTCAATTCGCACTGGCCAAAGCAAGGTTTCCCGGCACAAGCTACAGAAGAGTATCTCTCCCCTGGCAGAGTAAACCCTATGCAGTGTTGCCCTGATGAGAAACGGTTGGTACAGTGAGGCCCAGGGAAATCACATTGCCTGGAGAAATCCTAGCAAAGCCATGTCTTTCCCCACATGAATCTATGTCAGTTTCAGTTGTTTGCCAAGAACGGAGCTCAGAGGCAACATCAGATAGTGTGTATCTCAGTGAGAGAAAGAACACTGTGCCTTCACCCACGCCTCTGACGAAAGCAGTTAGAAGGAGAAGACCGTCATTTGGTTTCGCTTTCCCGCAATGAGCTCGGCCAATCTGCCCTTCGCCAAGGGCACTTCTCCGCCGGAGAACTGCCTTGCGCTAGCCATATTCTGGCAGTGGAACCAGTCTGCCGTGTGAGCGTTAAGCTATTGTGAAGGCTCGCTTTGGCTCAGGGAAAACAAAGCGCCGGGGGAAATCTTAAGAGACCCCGGAGCCTTTCCACGGTTCAAAGTGTGTAACTGCAGACTGTTCTCCAAATAAGAGAGCGCACAGGCAACAGCAGCCTGCATGTTTCTCAGTGAAAGGGAGAACTCCCTGACTTCACCCAGTTCCCTGAGCAAAGCAGGCCGAAGGAGAGAAACTTTCTTTCCTTCCTCTTTCCTGCAATGAATTCCTCATTTGCTCTTGCAAACGCATGGCTTCTTCTGAGAAACTACCTCGGGGTGCACGTGTCCTTCCAGAGGAGCAACTACATAGTTTTAGCTTTAGCATACGGGGAAAGCACTCAGGGAGAAAAGGCCTTTTCGCATTCTCTTTTCTGCCTGAATTCGGTCAATTCGCACTGGCCAAAGCAAGGTTTCCCGGCACAAGCTACAGAAGAGTATCTCTCCCCTGGCAGAGTAAACCCTATGCAGTGTTGCCCTGATGAGAAACGGTTGGTACAGTGAGGCCCAGGGAAATCACATTGCCTGGAGAAATCCTAGCAAAGCCATGTCTTTCCCCACATGAATCTATGTCAGTTTCAGTTGTTTGCCAAGAACGGAGCTCAGAGGCAACATCAGATTGTGTGTATCTCAGTGAGAGAAAGAACACTGTGCCTTCACCCACGCCTCTGACGAAAGCAGTTAGAAGGAGAAGACCGTCATTTGGTTTCGCTTTCCCGCAATGAGCTCGGCCAATCTGCCCTTCGCCAAGGACACCTCTCCGCCGGAGAACTGCCTTGCGGTAGCCGTATTCTGGCAGTGGAACCAGTCTGCCGTGTGAGCGTTAAGCTATTGTGAAGGCTCGCTTTGGCTCAGGGAAAACAAAGCGCCGGGGGAAATCTTAAGAGACCCCGGAGCCTTTCCACGGTTCAAAGTGTGTAACTGCAGACTGTTCTCCAAATGAGAGAGCGCACAGGCAACAGCAGCCTGCATGTTTCTCAGTGAAAGGGAGAACTCCCTGACTTCACCCAGTTCCCTGAGCAAAGCAGGCCGAAGGAGAGAAACTTTCTTTCCTTCCTCTTTCCTGCAATGAATTCCTCATTTGCTCTTGCAAACGCATGGCTTCTTCTGAGAAACTACCTCGGGGTGCACGTGTCCTTCCAGAGGAGCAACTACATAGTTTTAGCTTTAGCATACGGGGAAAGCACTCAGGGAGAAAAGGCCTTTTCGCATTCTCTTTTCTGCCTGAATTCGGTCAATTCGCACTGGCCAAAGCAAGGTTTCCCGGCACAAGCTACAGAAGAGTATCTCTCCCCTGGCAGAGTAAACCCTATGCAGTGTTGCCCTGATGAGAAACGGTTGGTACAGTGAGGCCCAGGGAAATCACATTGCCTGGAGAAATCCTAGCAAAGCCATGTCTTTCCCCACATGAATCTATGTCAGTTTCAGTTGTTTGCCAAGAACGGAGCTCAGAGGCAACATCAGATAGTGTGTATCTCAGTGAGAGAAAGAACACTGTGCCTTCACCCACGCCTCTGACGAAAGCAGTTAGAAGGAGAAGACCGTCATTTGGTTTCGCTTTCCCGCAATGAGCTCGTCCAATCTGCCCTTTGCGAAGGGCACTTCTCCGCCGGAGAACTGCCTTGCGCTAGCCATATTCTGGCAGTGGAACCAGTCTGCCGTGTGAGCGTTAAGCTATTGTGAAGGCTCGCTTTGGCTCAGGGAAAACAAAGCGCCGGGGGAAATCTTAAGAGACCCCGGAGCCTTTCCACGGTTCAAAGTGTGTAACTGCAGACTGTTCTCCAAATAAGAGAGCGCACAGGCAACAGCAGCCTGCATGTTTCTCAGTGAAAGGGAGAACTCCCTGACTTCACCCAGTTCCCTGAGCAAAGCAGGCCGAAGGAGAGAAACTTTCTTTCCTTCCTCTTTCCTGCAATGAATTCCTCATTTGCTCTTGCAAACGCATGGCTTCTTCTGAGAAACTACCTCGGGGTGCACGTGTCCTTCCAGAGGAGCAACTACATAGTTTTAGCTTTAGCATACGGGGAAAGCACTCAGGGAGAAAAGGCCTTTTCGCATTCTCTTTTCTGCCTGAATTCGGTCAATTCGCACTGGCCAAAGCAAGGTTTCCCGGCACAAGCTACAGAAGAGTATCTCTCCCCTGGCAGAGTAAACCCTATGCAGTGTTGCCCTGATGAGAAACGGTTGGTACAGTGAGGCCCAGGGAAATCACATTGCCTGGAGAAATCCTAGCAAAGCCATGTCTTTCCCCACATGAATCTATGTCAGTTTCAGTTGTTTGCCAAGAACGGAGCTCAGAGGCAACATCAGATTGTGTGTATCTCAGTGAGAGAAAGAACACTGTGCCTTCACCCACGCCTCTGACGAAAGCAGTTAGAAGGAGAAGACCGTCATTTGGTTTCGCTTTCCCGCAATGAGCTCGGCCAATCTGCCCTTCGCGAAGGGCACTTCTCCGCCGGAGAACTGCCTTGCGCTAGCCGTATTCTGGCAGTGGAACCAGTCTGCCGTGTGAGCGTTAAGCTATTGTGAAGGCTCGCTTTGGCTCAGGGAAAACAAAGCGCCGGGGGAAATCTTAAGAGACCCCGGAGCCTTTCCACGGTTCAAAGTGTGTAACTGCAGACTGTTCTCCAAATGAGAGAGCGCACAGGCAACAGCAGCCTGCATGTTTCTCAGTGAAAGGGAGAACTCCCTGACTTCACCCAGTTCCCTGAGCAAAGCAGGCCGAAGGAGAGAAACTTTCTTTCCTTCCTCTTTCCTGCAATGAATTCCTCATTTGCTCTTGCAAACGCATGGCTTCTTCTGAGAAACTACCTCGCGGTGCACGTGTCCTTCCAGAGGAGCAACTACATAGTTTTAGCTTTAGCATACGGGGAAAGCACTCAGGGAGAAAAGGCCTTTTCGCATTCTCTTTTCTGCCTGAATTCGGTCAATTCGCACTGGCCAAAGCAAGGTTTCCCGGCACAAGCTACAGAAGAGTAACTCTCCCCTGGCAGAGTAAACCCTATGCAGTGTTGCCCTGATGAGAAACGGTTGGTACAGTGAGGCCCAGGGAAATCACATTGCCTGGAGAAATCCTAGCAAAGCCATGTCTTTCCCCACATGAATCTATGTCAGTTTCAGTTGTTTGCCAAGAACGGAGCTCAGAGGCAACATCAGATAGTGTGTATCTCAGTGAGAGAAAGAACACTGTGCCTTCACCCACGCCTCTGACGAAAGCAGTTAGAAGGAGAAGACCGTCATTTGGTTTCGCTTTCCCGCAATGAGCTCGGCCAATCTGCCCTTCGCCAAGGGCACCTCTCCGCCGGAGAACTGCCTTGCGGTAGCCGTATTCTGGCAGTGGAACCAGTCTGCCGTGTGAGCGTTAAGCTATTGTGAAGGCTCGCTTTGGCTCAGGGAAAACAAAGCGCCGGGGGAAATCTTAAGAGACCCCGGAGCCTTTCCACGGTTCAAAGTGTGTAACTGCAGACTGTTCTCCAAATAAGAGAGCGCACAGGCAACAGCAGCCTGCATGTTTCTCAGTGAAAGGGAGAACTCCCTGACTTCACCCAGTTCCCTGAGCAAAGCAGGCCGAAGGAGAGAAACTTTCTTTCCTTCCTCTTTCCTGCAATGAATTCCTCATTTGCTCTTGCAAACGCATGGCTTCTTCTGAGAAACTACCTCGGGGTGCACGTGTCCTTCCAGAGGAGCAACTACATAGTTTTAGCTTTAGCATACGGGGAAAGCACTCAGGGAGAAAAGGCCTTTTCGCATTCTCTTTTCTGCCTGAATTCGGTCAATTCGCACTGGCCAAAGCAAGGTTTCCCGGCACAAGCTACAGAAGAGTATCTCTCCCCTGGCAGAGTAAACCCTATGCAGTGTTGCCCTGATGAGAAACGGTTGGTACAGTGAGGCCCAGGGAAATCACATTGCCTGGAGAAATCCTAGCAAAGCCATGTCTTTCCCCACATGAATCTATGTCAGTTTCAGTTGTTTGCCAAGAACGGAGCTCAGAGGCAACATCAGATTGTGTGTATCTCAGTGAGAGAAAGAACACTGTGCCTTCACCCACGCCTCTGACGAAAGCAGTTAGAAGGAGAAGACCGTCATTTGGTTTCGCTTTCCCGCAATGAGCTCGGCCAATCTGCCCTTCGCCAAGGACACCTCTCCGCCGGAGAACTGCCTTGCGGTAGCCGTATTCTGGCAGTGGAACCAGTCTGCCGTGTGAGCGTTAAGCTATTGTGAAGGCTCGCTTTGGCTCAGGGAAAACAAAGCGCCGGGGGAAATCTTAAGAGACCCCGGAGCCTTTCCACGGTTCAAAGTGTGTAACTGCAGACTGTTCTCCAAATGAGAGAGCGCACAGGCAACAGCAGCCTGCATGTTTCTCAGTGAAAGGGAGAACTCCCTGACTTCACCCAGTTCCCTGAGCAAAGCAGGCCGAAGGAGAGAAACTTTCTTTCCTTCCTCTTTCCTGCAATGAATTCCTCATTTGCTCCTGCAAACGCATGGCTTCTTCTGAGAAACTACCTCGGGGTGCACGTGTCCTTCCAGAGGAGCAACTACATAGTTTTAGCTTTAGCATACGGGGAAAGCACTCAGGGAGAAAAGGCCTTTTCGCATTCTCTTTTCTGCCTGAATTCGGTCAATTCGCACTGGCCAAAGCAAGGTTTCCCGGCACAAGCTACAGAAGAGTATCTCTCCCCTGGCAGAGTAAACCCTATGCAGTGTTGCCCTGATGAGAAACGGTTGGTACAGTGAGGCCCAGGGAAATCACATTGCCTGGAGAAATCCGAGCAAAGCCATGTCTTTCCCCACATGAATCTATGTCAGTTTCAGTTGTTTGCCAAGAACGGAGCTCAGAGGCAACATCAGATAGTGTGTATCTCAGTGAGAGAAAGAACACTGTGCCTTCACCCACGCCTCTGACGAAAGCAGTTAGAAGGAGAAGACCGTCATTTGGTTTCGCTTTCCCGCAATGAGCTCGTCCAATCTGCCCTTTGCGAAGGGCACTTCTCCGCCGGAGAACTGCCTTGCGCTAGCCATATTCTGGCAGTGGAACCAGTCTGCCGTGTGAGCGTTAAGCTATTGTGAAGGCTCGCTTTGGCTCAGGGAAAACAAAGCGCCGGGGGAAATCTTAAGAGACCCCGGAGCCTTTCCACGGTTCAAAGTGTGTAACTGCAGACTGTTCTCCAAATAAGAGAGCGCACAGGCAACAGCAGCCTGCATGTTTCTCAGTGAAAGGGAGAACTCCCTGACTTCACCCAGTTCCCTGAGCAAAGCAGGCCGAAGGAGAGAAACTTTCTTTCCTTCCTCTTTCCTGCAATGAATTCCTCATTTGCTCTTGCAAACGCATGGCTTCTTCTGAGAAACTACCTCGGGGTGCACGTGTCCTTCCAGAGGAGCAACTACATAGTTTTAGCTTTAGCATACGGGGAAAGCACTCAGGGAGAAAAGGCCTTTTCGCATTCTCTTTTCTGCCTGAATTCGGTCAATTCGCACTGGCCAAAGCAAGGTTTCCCGGCACAAGCTACAGAAGAGTATCTCTCCCCTGGCAGAGTAAACCCTATGCAGTGTTGCCCTGATGAGAAACGGTTGGTACAGTGAGGCCCAGGGAAATCACATTGCCTGGAGAAATCCTAGCAAAGCCATGTCTTTCCCCACATGAATCTATGTCAGTTTCAGTTGTTTGCCAAGAACGGAGCTCAGAGGCAACATCAGATTGTGTGTATCTCAGTGAGAGAAAGAACACTGTGCCTTCACCCACGCCTCTGACGAAAGCAGTTAGAAGGAGAAGACCGTCATTTGGTTTCGCTTTCCCGCAATGAGCTCGGCCAATCTGCCCTTCGCGAAGGGCACTTCTCCGCCGGAGAACTGCCTTGCGCTAGCCGTATTCTGGCAGTGGAACCAGTCTGCCGTGTGAGCGTTAAGCTATTGTGAAGGCTCGCTTTGGCTCAGGGAAAACAAAGCGCCGGGGGAAATCTTAAGAGACCCCGGAGCCTTTCCACGGTTCAAAGTGTGTAACTGCAGACTGTTCTCCAAATGAGAGAGCGCACAGGCAACAGCAGCCTGCATGTTTCTCAGTGAAAGGGAGAACTCCCTGACTTCACCCAGTTCCCTGAGCAAAGCAGGCCGAAGGAGAGAAACTTTCTTTCCTTCCTCTTTCCTGCAATGAATTCCTCATTTGCTCTTGCAAACGCATGGCTTCTTCTGAGAAACTACCTCGCGGTGCACGTGTCCTTCCAGAGGAGCAACTACATAGTTTTAGCTTTAGCATACGGGGAAAGCACTCAGGGAGAAAAGGCCTTTTCGCATTCTCTTTTCTGCCTGAATTCGGTCAATTCGCACTGGCCAAAGCAAGGTTTCCCGGCACAAGCTACAGAAGAGTAACTCTCCCCTGGCAGAGTAAACCCTATGCAGTGTTGCCCTGATGAGAAACGGTTGGTACAGTGAGGCCCAGGGAAATCACATTGCCTGGAGAAATCCTAGCAAAGCCATGTCTTTCCCCACATGAATCTATGTCAGTTTCAGTTGTTTGCCAAGAACGGAGCTCAGAGGCAACATCAGATAGTGTGTATCTCAGTGAGAGAAAGAACACTGTGCCTTCACCCACGCCTCTGACGAAAGCAGTTAGAAGGAGAAGACCGTCATTTGGTTTCGCTTTCCCGCAATGAGCTCGGCCAATCTGCCCTTCGCCAAGGGCACCTCTCCGCCGGAGAACTGCCTTGCGGTAGCCGTATTCTGGCAGTGGAACCAGTCTGCCGTGTGAGCGTTAAGCTATTGTGAAGGCTCGCTTTGGCTCAGGGAAAACAAAGCGCCGGGGGAAATCTTAAGAGACCCCGGAGCCTTTCCACGGTTCAAAGTGTGTAACTGCAGACTGTTCTCCAAATAAGAGAGCGCACAGGCAACAGCAGCCTGCATGTTTCTCAGTGAAAGGGAGAACTCCCTGACTTCACCCAGTTCCCTGAGCAAAGCAGGCCGAAGGAGAGAAACTTTCTTTCCTTCCTCTTTCCTGCAATGAATTCCTCATTTGCTCTTGCAAACGCATGGCTTCTTCTGAGAAACTACCTCGGGGTGCACGTGTCCTTCCAGAGGAGCAACTACATAGTTTTAGCTTTAGCATACGGGGAAAGCACTCAGGGAGAAAAGGCCTTTTCGCATTCTCTTTTCTGCCTGAATTCGGTCAATTCGCACTGGCCAAAGCAAGGTTTCCCGGCACAAGCTACAGAAGAGTATCTCTCCCCTGGCAGAGTAAACCCTATGCAGTGTTGCCCTGATGAGAAACGGTTGGTACAGTGAGGCCCAGGGAAATCACATTGCCTGGAGAAATCCGAGCAAAGCCATGTCTTTCCCCACATGAATCTATGTCAGTTTCAGTTGTTTGCCAAGAACGGAGCTCAGAGGCAACATCAGATAGTGTGTATCTCAGTGAGAGAAAGAACACTGTGCCTTCACCCACGCCTCTGACGAAAGCAGTTAGAAGGAGAAGACCGTCATTTGGTTTCGCTTTCCCGCAATGAGCTCGTCCAATCTGCCCTTCGCGAAGGGCACTTCTCCGCCGGAGAACTGCCTTGCGCTAGCCATATTCTGGCAGTGGAACCAGTCTGCCGTGTGAGCGTTAAGCTATTGTGAAGGCTCGCTTTGGCTCAGGGAAAACAAAGCGCCGGGGGAAATCTTAAGAGACCCCGGAGCCTTTCCACGGTTCAAAGTGTGTAACTGCAGACTGTTCTCCAAATAAGAGAGCGCACAGGCAACAGCAGCCTGCATGTTTCTCAGTGAAAGGGAGAACTCCCTGACTTCACCCAGTTCCCTGAGCAAAGCAGGCCGAAGGAGAGAAACTTTCTTTCCTTCCTCTTTCCTGCAATGAATTCCTCATTTGCTCTTGCAAACGCATGGCTTCTTCTGAGAAACTACCTCGGGGTGCACGTGTCCTTCCAGAGGAGCAACTACATAGTTTTAGCTTTAGCATACGGGGAAAGCACTCAGGGAGAAAAGGCCTTTTCGCATTCTCTTTTCTGCCTGAATTCGGTCAATTCGCACTGGCCAAAGCAAGGTTTCCCGGCACAAGCTACAGAAGAGTATCTCTCCCCTGGCAGAGTAAACCCTATGCAGTGTTGCCCTGATGAGAAACGGTTGGTACAGTGAGGCCCAGGGAAATCACATTGCCTGGAGAAATCCTAGCAAAGCCATGTCTTTCCCCACATGAATCTATGTCAGTTTCAGTTGTTTGCCAAGAACGGAGCTCAGAGGCAACATCAGATTGTGTGTATCTCAGTGAGAGAAAGAACACTGTGCCTTCACCCACGCCTCTGACGAAAGCAGTTAGAAGGAGAAGACCGTCATTTGGTTTCGCTTTCCCGCAATGAGCTCGGCCAATCTGCCCTTCGCCAAGGGCACTTCTCCGCCGGAGAACTGCCTTGCGCTAGCCGTATTCTGGCAGTGGAACCAGTCTGCCGTGTGAGCGTTAAGCTATTGTGAAGGCTCGCTTTGGCTCAGGGAAAACAAAGCGCCGGGGGAAATCTTAAGAGACCCCGGAGCCTTTCCACGGTTCAAAGTGTGTAACTGCAGACTGTTCTCCAAATGAGAGAGCGCACAGGCAACAGCAGCCTTCATGTTTCTCAGTGAAAGGGAGAACTCCCTGACTTCACCCAGTTCCCTGAGCAAAGCAGGCCGAAGGAGAGAAACTTTCTTTCCTTCCTCTTTCCTGCAATGAATTCCTCATTTGCTCTTGCAAACGCATGGCTTCTTCTGAGAAACTACCTCGCGGTGCACGTGTCCTTCCAGAGGAGCAACTACATAGTTTTAGCTTTAGCATACGGGGAAAGCACTCAGGGAGAAAAGGCCTTTTCGCATTCTCTTTTCTGCCTGAATTCGGTCAATTCGCACTGGCCAAAGCAAGGTTTCCCGGCACAAGCTACAGAAGAGTATCTCTCCCCTGGCAGAGTAAACCCTATGCAGTGTTGCCCTGATGAGAAACGGTTGGTACAGTGAGGCCCAGGGAAATCACATTGCCTGGAGAAATCCTAGCAAAGCCATGTCTTTCCCCACATGAATCTATGTCAGTTTCAGTTGTTTGCCAAGAACGGAGCTCAGAGGCAACATCAGATTGTGTGTATCTCAGTGAGAGAAAGAACACTGTGCCTTCACCCACGCCTCTGACGAAAGCAGTTAGAAGGAGAAGACCGTCATTTGGTTTCGCTTTCCCGCAATGAGCTCGGCCAATCTGCCCTTCGCCAAGGACACCTCTCCGCCGGAGAACTGCCTTGCGGTAGCCGTATTCTGGCAGTGGAACCAGTCTGCCGTGTGAGCGTTAAGCTATTGTGAAGGCTCGCTTTGGCTCAGGGAAAACAAAGCGCCGGGGGAAATCTTAAGAGACCCCGGAGCCTTTCCACGGTTCAAAGTGTGTAACTGCAGACTGTTCTCCAAATGAGAGAGCGCACAGGCAACAGCAGCCTGCATGTTTCTCAGTGAAAGGGAGAACTCCCTGACTTCACCCAGTTCCCTGAGCAAAGCAGGCCGAAGGAGAGAAACTTTCTTTCCTTCCTCTTTCCTGCAATGAATTCCTCATTTGCTCTTGCAAACGCATGGCTTCTTCTGAGAAACTACCTCGGGGTGCACGTGTCCTTCCAGAGGAGCAACTACATAGTTTTAGCTTTAGCATACGGGGAAAGCACTCAGGGAGAAAAGGCCTTTTCGCATTCTCTTTTCTGCCTGAATTCGGTCAATTCGCACTGGCCAAAGCAAGGTTTCCCGGCACAAGCTACAGAAGAGTATCTCTCCCCTGGCAGAGTAAACCCTATGCAGTGTTGCCCTGATGAGAAACGGTTGGTACAGTGAGGCCCAGGGAAATCACATTGCCTGGAGAAATCCGAGCAAAGCCATGTCTTTCCCCACATGAATCTATGTCAGTTTCAGTTGTTTGCCAAGAACGGAGCTCAGAGGCAACATCAGATAGTGTGTATCTCAGTGAGAGAAAGAACACTGTGCCTTCACCCACGCCTCTGACGAAAGCAGTTAGAAGGAGAAGACCGTCATTTGGTTTCGCTTTCCCGCAATGAGCTCGTCCAATCTGCCCTTTGCGAAGGGCACTTCTCCGCCGGAGAACTGCCTTGCGCTAGCCATATTCTGGCAGTGGAACCAGTCTGCCGTGTGAGCGTTAAGCTATTGTGAAGGCTCGCTTTGGCTCAGGGAAAACAAAGCGCCGGGGGAAATCTTAAGAGACCCCGGAGCCTTTCCACGGTTCAAAGTGTGTAACTGCAGACTGTTCTCCAAATAAGAGAGCGCACAGGCAACAGCAGCCTGCATGTTTCTCAGTGAAAGGGAGAACTCCCTGACTTCACCCAGTTCCCTGAGCAAAGCAGGCCGAAGGAGAGAAACTTTCTTTCCTTCCTCTTTCCTGCAATGAATTCCTCATTTGCTCTTGCAAACGCATGGCTTCTTCTGAGAAACTACCTCGGGGTGCACGTGTCCTTCCAGAGGAGCAACTACATAGTTTTAGCTTTAGCATACGGGGAAAGCACTCAGGGAGAAAAGGCCTTTTCGCATTCTCTTTTCTGCCTGAATTCGGTCAATTCGCACTGGCCAAAGCAAGGTTTCCCGGCACAAGCTACAGAAGAGTATCTCTCCCCTGGCAGAGTAAACCCTATGCAGTGTTGCCCTGATGAGAAACGGTTGGTACAGTGAGGCCCAGGGAAATCACATTGCCTGGAGAAATCCTAGCAAAGCCATGTCTTTCCCCACATGAATCTATGTCAGTTTCAGTTGTTTGCCAAGAACGGAGCTCAGAGGCAACATCAGATTGTGTGTATCTCAGTGAGAGAAAGAACACTGTGCCTTCACCCACGCCTCTGACGAAAGCAGTTAGAAGGAGAAGACCGTCATTTGGTTTCGCTTTCCCGCAATGAGCTCGGCCAATCTGCCCTTCGCGAAGGGCACTTCTCCGCCGGAGAACTGCCTTGCGCTAGCCGTATTCTGGCAGTGGAACCAGTCTGCCGTGTGAGCGTTAAGCTATTGTGAAGGCTCGCTTTGGCTCCGGGAAAACAAAGCGCCGGGGGAAATCTTAAGAGACCCCGGAGCCTTTCCACGGTTCAAAGTGTGTAACTGCCGACTGTTCTCCAAATGAGAGAGCGCACAGGCAACAGCAGCCTGCATGTTTCTCAGTGAAAGGGAGAACTCCCTGACTTCACCCAGTTCCCTGAGCAAAGCAGGCCGAAGGAGAGAAACTTTCTTTCCTTCCTCTTTCCTGCAATGAATTCCTCATTTGCTCTTGCAAACGCATGGCTTCTTCTGAGAAACTACCTCGGGGTGCACGTGTCCTTCCAGAGGAGCAACTACATAGTTTTAGCTTTAGCATACGGGGAAAGCACTCAGGGAGAAAAGGCCTTTTCGCATTCTCTTTTCTGCCTGAATTCGGTCAATTCGCACTGGCCAAAGCAAGGTTTCCCGGCACAAGCTACAGAAGAGTATCTCTCCCCTGGCAGAGTAAACCCTATGCAGTGTTGCCCTGATGAGAAACGGTTGGTACAGTGAGGCCCAGGGAAATCACATTGCCTGGAGAAATCCGAGCAAAGCCATGTCTTTCCCCACATGAATCTATGTCAGTTTCAGTTGTTTGCCAAGAACGGAGCTCAGAGGCAACATCAGATAGTGTGTATCTCAGTGAGAGAAAGAACACTGTGCCTTCACCCACGCCTCTGACGAAAGCAGTTAGAAGGAGAAGACCGTCATTTGGTTTCGCTTTCCCGCAATGAGCTCGTCCAATCTGCCCTTTGCGAAGGGCACTTCTCCGCCGGAGAACTGCCTTGCGCTAGCCATATTCTGGCAGTGGAACCAGTCTGCCGTGTGAGCGTTAAGCTATTGTGAAGGCTCGCTTTGGCTCAGGGAAAACAAAGCGCCGGGGGAAATCTTAAGAGACCCCGGAGCCTTTCCACGGTTCAAAGTGTGTAACTGCAGACTGTTCTCCAAATGAGAGAGCGCACAGGCAACAGCAGCCTGCATGTTTCTCAGTGAAAGGGAGAACTCCCTGACTTCACCCAGTTCCCTGAGCAAAGCAGGCCGAAGGAGAGAAACTTTCTTTCCTTCCTCTTTCCTGCAATGAATTCCTCATTTGCTCTTGCAAACGCATGGCTTCTTCTGAGAAACTACCTCGGGGTGCACGTGTCCTTCCAGAGGAGCAACTACATAGTTTTAGCTTTAGCATACGGGGAAAGCACTCAGGGAGAAAAGGCCTTTTCGCATTCTCTTTTCTGCCTGAATTCGGTCAATTCGCACTGGCCAAAGCAAGGTTTCCCGGCACAAGCTACAGAAGAGTATCTCTCCCCTGGCAGAGTAAACCCTATGCAGTGTTGCCCTGATGAGAAACGGTTGGTACAGTGAGGCCCAGGGAAATCACATTGCCTGGAGAAATCCTAGCAAAGCCATGTCTTTCCCCACATGAATCTATGTCAGTTTCAGTTGTTTGCCAAGAACGGAGCTCAGAGGCAACATCAGATTGTGTGTATCTCAGTGAGAGAAAGAACACTGTGCCTTCACCCACGCCTCTGACGAAAGCAGTTAGAAGGAGAAGACCGTCATTTGGTTTCGCTTTCCCGCAATGAGCTCGGCCAATCTGCCCTTCGCCAAGGGCACTTCTCCGCCGGAGAACTGCCTTGCGCTAGCCATATTCTGGCAGTGGAACCAGTCTGCCGTGTGAGCGTTAAGCTATTGTGAAGGCTCGCTTTGGCTCAGGGAAAACAAAGCGCCGGGGGAAATCTTAAGAGACCCCGGAGCCTTTCCACGGTTCAAAGTGTGTAACTGCAGACTGTTCTCCAAATAAGAGAGCGCACAGGCAACAGCAGCCTGCATGTTTCTCAGTGAAAGGGAGAACTCCCTGACTTCACCCAGTTCCCTGAGCAAAGCAGGCCGAAGGAGAGAAACTTTCTTTCCTTCCTCTTTCCTGCAATGAATTCCTCATTTGCTCTTGCAAACGCATGGCTTCTTCTGAGAAACTACCTCGGGGTGCACGTGTCCTTCCAGAGGAGCAACTACATAGTTTTAGCTTTAGCATACGGGGAAAGCACTCAGGGAGAAAAGGCCTTTTCGCATTCTCTTTTCTGCCTGAATTCGGTCAATTCGCACTGGCCAAAGCAAGGTTTCCCGGCACAAGCTACAGAAGAGTATCTCTCCCCTGGCAGAGTAAACCCTATGCAGTGTTGCCCTGATGAGAAACGGTTGGTACAGTGAGGCCCAGGGAAATCACATTGCCTGGAGAAATCCTAGCAAAGCCATGTCTTTCCCCACATGAATCTATGTCAGTTTCAGTTGTTTGCCAAGAACGGAGCTCAGAGGCAACATCAGATTGTGTGTATCTCAGTGAGAGAAAGAACACTGTGCCTTCACCCACGCCTCTGACGAAAGCAGTTAGAAGGAGAAGACCGTCATTTGGTTTCGCTTTCCCGCAATGAGCTCGGCCAATCTGCCCTTCGCCAAGGACACCTCTCCGCCGGAGAACTGCCTTGCGGTAGCCGTATTCTGGCAGTGGAACCAGTCTGCCGTGTGAGCGTTAAGCTATTGTGAAGGCTCGCTTTGGCTCAGGGAAAACAAAGCGCCGGGGGAAATCTTAAGAGACCCCGGAGCCTTTCCACGGTTCAAAGTGTGTAACTGCAGACTGTTCTCCAAATGAGAGAGCGCACAGGCAACAGCAGCCTGCATGTTTCTCAGTGAAAGGGAGAACTCCCTGACTTCACCCAGTTCCCTGAGCAAAGCAGGCCGAAGGAGAGAAACTTTCTTTCCTTCCTCTTTCCTGCAATGAATTCCTCATTTGCTCTTGCAAACGCATGGCTTCTTCTGAGAAACTACCTCGGGGTGCACGTGTCCTTCCAGAGGAGCAACTACATAGTTTTAGCTTTAGCATACGGGGAAAGCACTCAGGGAGAAAAGGCCTTTTCGCATTCTCTTTTCTGCCTGAATTCGGTCAATTCGCACTGGCCAAAGCAAGGTTTCCCGGCACAAGCTACAGAAGAGTATCTCTCCCCTGGCAGAGTAAACCCTATGCAGTGTTGCCCTGATGAGAAACGGTTGGTACAGTGAGGCCCAGGGAAATCACATTGCCTGGAGAAATCCGAGCAAAGCCATGTCTTTCCCCACATGAATCTATGTCAGTTTCAGTTGTTTGCCAAGAACGGAGCTCAGAGGCAACATCAGATAGTGTGTATCTCAGTGAGAGAAAGAACACTGTGCCTTCACCCACGCCTCTGACGAAAGCAGTTAGAAGGAGAAGACCGTCATTTGGTTTCGCTTTCCCGCAAAGAGCTCGTCCAATCTGCCCTTTGCGAAGGGCACTTCTCCGCCGGAGAACTGCCTTGCGCTAGCCATATTCTGGCAGTGGAACCAGTCTGCCGTGTGAGCGTTAAGCTATTGTGAAGGCTCGCTTTGGCTCAGGGAAAACAAAGCGCCGGGGGAAATCTTAAGAGACCCCGGAGCCTTTCCACGGTTCAAAGTGTGTAACTGCAGACTGTTCTCCAAATAAGAGAGCGCACAGGCAACAGCAGCCTGCATGTTTCTCAGTGAAAGGGAGAACTCCCTGACTTCACCCAGTTCCCTGAGCAAAGCAGGCCGAAGGAGAGAAACTTTCTTTCCTTCCTCTTTCCTGCAATGAATTCCTCATTTGCTCTTGCAAACGCATGGCTTCTTCTGAGAAACTACCTCGGGGTGCACGTGTCCTTCCAGAGGAGCAACTACATAGTTTTAGCTTTAGCATACGGGGAAAGCACTCAGGGAGAAAAGGCCTTTTCGCATTCTCTTTTCTGCCTGAATTCGGTCAATTCGCACTGGCCAAAGCAAGGTTTCCCGGCACAAGCTACAGAAGAGTATCTCTCCCCTGGCAGAGTAAACCCTATGCAGTGTTGCCCTGATGAGAAACGGTTGGTACAGTGAGGCCCAGGGAAATCACATTGCCTGGAGAAATCCTAGCAAAGCCATGTCTTTCCCCACATGAATCTATGTCAGTTTCAGTTGTTTGCCAAGAACGGAGCTCAGAGGCAACATCAGATTGTGTGTATCTCAGTGAGAGAAAGAACACTGTGCCTTCACCCACGCCTCTGACGAAAGCAGTTAGAAGGAGAAGACCGTCATTTGGTTTCGCTTTCCCGCAATGAGCTCGGCCAATCTGCCCTTCGCGAAGGGCACTTCTCCGCCGGAGAACTGCCTTGCGCTAGCCGTATTCTGGCAGTGGAACCAGTCTGCCGTGTGAGCGTTAAGCTATTGTGAAGGCTCGCTTTGGCTCAGGGAAAACAAAGCGCCGGGGGAAATCTTAAGAGACCCCGGAGCCTTTCCACGGTTCAAAGTGTGTAACTGCAGACTGTTCTCCAAATGAGAGAGCGCACAGGCAACAGCAGCCTGCATGTTTCTCAGTGAAAGGGAGAACTCCCTGACTTCACCCAGTTCCCTGAGCAAAGCAGGCCGAAGGAGAGAAACTTTCTTTCCTTCCTCTTTCCTGCAATGAATTCCTCATTTGCTCTTGCAAACGCATGGCTTCTTCTGAGAAACTACCTCGCGGTGCACGTGTCCTTCCAGAGGAGCAACTACATAGTTTTAGCTTTAGCATACGGGGAAAGCACTCAGGGAGAAAAGGCCTTTTCGCATTCTCTTTTCTGCCTGAATTCGGTCAATTCGCACTGGCCAAAGCAAGGTTTCCCGGCACAAGCTACAGAAGAGTAACTCTCCCCTGGCAGAGTAAACCCTATGCAGTGTTGCCCTGATGAGAAACGGTTGGTACAGTGAGGCCCAGGGAAATCACATTGCCTGGAGAAATCCTAGCAAAGCCATGTCTTTCCCCACATGAATCTATGTCAGTTTCAGTTGTTTGCCAAGAACGGAGCTCAGAGGCAACATCAGATAGTGTGTATCTCAGTGAGAGAAAGAACACTGTGCCTTCACCCACGCCTCTGACGAAAGCAGTTAGAAGGAGAAGACCGTCATTTGGTTTCGCTTTCCCGCAATGAGCTCGGCCAATCTGCCCTTCGCCAAGGGCACCTCTCCGCCGGAGAACTGCCTTGCGGTAGCCGTATTCTGGCAGTGGAACCAGTCTGCCGTGTGAGCGTTAAGCTATTGTGAAGGCTCGCTTTGGCTCAGGGAAAACAAAGCGCCGGGGGAAATCTTAAGAGACCCCGGAGCCTTTCCACGGTTCAAAGTGTGTAACTGCAGACTGTTCTCCAAATAAGAGAGCGCACAGGCAACAGCAGCCTGCATGTTTCTCAGTGAAAGGGAGAACTCCCTGACTTCACCCAGTTCCCTGAGCAAAGCAGGCCGAAGGAGAGAAACTTTCTTTCCTTCCTCTTTCCTGCAATGAATTCCTCATTTGCTCTTGCAAACGCATGGCTTCTTCTGAGAAACTACCTCGGGGTGCACGTGTCCTTCCAGAGGAGCAACTACATAGTTTTAGCTTTAGCATACGGGGAAAGCACTCAGGGAGAAAAGGCCTTTTCGCATTCTCTTTTCTGCCTGAATTCGGTCAATTCGCACTGGCCAAAGCAAGGTTTCCCGGCACAAGCTACAGAAGAGTATCTCTCCCCTGGCAGAGTAAACCCTATGCAGTGTTGCCCTGATGAGAAACGGTTGGTACAGTGAGGCCCAGGGAAATCACATTGCCTGGAGAAATCCTAGCAAAGCCATGTCTTTCCCCACATGAATCTATGTCAGTTTCAGTTGTTTGCCAAGAACGGAGCTCAGAGGCAACATCAGATTGTGTGTATCTCAGTGAGAGAAAGAACACTGTGCCTTCACCCACGCCTCTGACGAAAGCAGTTAGAAGGAGAAGACCGTCATTTGGTTTCGCTTTCCCGCAATGAGCTCGGCCAATCTGCCCTTCGCCAAGGACACCTCTCCGCCGGAGAACTGCCTTGCGGTAGCCGTATTCTGGCAGTGGAACCAGTCTGCCGTGTGAGCGTTAAGCTATTGTGAAGGCTCGCTTTGGCTCAGGGAAAACAAAGCGCCGGGGGAAATCTTAAGAGACCCCGGAGCCTTTCCACGGTTCAAAGTGTGTAACTGCAGACTGTTCTCCAAATGAGAGAGCGCACAGGCAACAGCAGCCTGCATGTTTCTCAGTGAAAGGGAGAACTCCCTGACTTCACCCAGTTCCCTGAGCAAAGCAGGCCGAAGGAGAGAAACTTTCTTTCCTTCCTCTTTCCTGCAATGAATTCCTCATTTGCTCTTGCAAACGCATGGCTTCTTCTGAGAAACTACCTCGGGGTGCACGTGTCCTTCCAGAGGAGCAACTACATAGTTTTAGCTTTAGCATACGGGGAAAGCACTCAGGGAGAAAAGGCCTTTTCGCATTCTCTTTTCTGCCTGAATTCGGTCAATTCGCACTGGCCAAAGCAAGGTTTCCCGGCACAAGCTACAGAAGAGTATCTCTCCCCTGGCAGAGTAAACCCTATGCAGTGTTGCCCTGATGAGAAACGGTTGGTACAGTGAGGCCCAGGGAAATCACATTGCCTGGAGAAATCCGAGCAAAGCCATGTCTTTCCCCACATGAATCTATGTCAGTTTCAGTTGTTTGCCAAGAACGGAGCTCAGAGGCAACATCAGATAGTGTGTATCTCAGTGAGAGAAAGAACACTGTGCCTTCACCCACGCCTCTGACGAAAGCAGTTAGAAGGAGAAGACCGTCATTTGGTTTCGCTTTCCCGCAATGAGCTCGGCCAATCTGCCCTTCGCGAAGGGCACTTCTCCGCCGGAGAACTGCCTTGCGCTAGCCGTATTCTGGCAGTGGAACCAGTCTGCCGTGTGAGCGTTAAGCTATTGTGAAGGCTCGCTTTGGCTCAGGGAAAACAAAGCGCCGGGGGAAATCTTAAGAGACCCCGGAGCCTTTCCACGGTTCAAAGTGTGTAACTGCAGACTGTTCTCCAAATGAGAGAGCGCACAGGCAACAGCAGCCTGCATGTTTCTCAGTGAAAGGGAGAACTCCCTGACTTCACCCAGTTCCCTGAGCAAAGCAGGCCGAAGGAGAGAAACTTTCTTTCCTTCCTCTTTCCTGCAATGAATTCCTCATTTGCTCTTGCAAACGCATGGCTTCTTCTGAGAAACTACCTCGCGGTGCACGTGTCCTTCCAGAGGAGCAACTACATAGTTTTAGCTTTAGCATACGGGGAAAGCACTCAGGGAGAAAAGGCCTTTTCGCATTCTCTTTTCTGCCTGAATTCGGTCAATTCGCACTGGCCAAAGCAAGGTTTCCCGGCACAAGCTACAGAAGAGTATCTCTCCCCTGGCAGAGTAAACCCTATGCAGTGTTGCCCTGATGAGAAACGGTTGGTACAGTGAGGCCCAGGGAAATCACATTGCCTGGAGAAATCCTAGCAAAGCCATGTCTTTCCCCACATGAATCTATGTCAGTTTCAGTTGTTTGCCAAGAACGGAGCTCAGAGGCAACATCAGATTGTGTGTATCTCAGTGAGAGAAAGAACACTGTGCCTTCACCCACGCCTCTGACGAAAGCAGTTAGAAGGAGAAGACCGTCATTTGGTTTCGCTTTCCCGCAATGAGCTCGGCCAATCTGCCCTTCGCCAAGGACACCTCTCCGCCGGAGAACTGCCTTGCGGTAGCCGTATTCTGGCAGTGGAACCAGTCTGCCGTGTGAGCGTTAAGCTATTGTGAAGGCTCGCTTTGGCTCAGGGAAAACAAAGCGCCGGGGGAAATCTTAAGAGACCCCGGAGCCTTTCCACGGTTCAAAGTGTGTAACTGCAGACTGTTCTCCAAATGAGAGAGCGCACAGGCAACAGCAGCCTGCATGTTTCTCAGTGAAAGGGAGAACTCCCTGACTTCACCCAGTTCCCTGAGCAAAGCAGGCCGAAGGAGAGAAACTTTCTTTCCTTCCTCTTTCCTGCAATGAATTCCTCATTTGCTCTTGCAAACGCATGGCTTCTTCTGAGAAACTACCTCGGGGTGCACGTGTCCTTCCAGAGGAGCAACTACATAGTTTTAGCTTTAGCATACGGGGAAAGCACTCAGGGAGAAAAGGCCTTTTCGCATTCTCTTTTCTGCCTGAATTCGGTCAATTCGCACTGGCCAAAGCAAGGTTTCCCGGCACAAGCTACAGAAGAGTATCTCTCCCCTGGCAGAGTAAACCCTATGCAGTGTTGCCCTGATGAGAAACGGTTGGTACAGTGAGGCCCAGGGAAATCACATTGCC